>NC_089781.1:57342467-57349967 GCF_040412425.1 Macrobrachium rosenbergii | reverse complement strand
TGTTCTTTTTCAGTGCAAGTAAAATGATCTTGACGGACGACAATCGCCTTGGATGAAGAAAACCTCAATTGTAAGTGCGTGCGTCTATTTTCTCCTTCTCTGTCAAAAGGAAGTTTTCGCAAAAGGATTTTTAGAATTTTCTGAAAATTTGTCGAGAGAAAAAGGAAACAATTACAAGACAGCTTTTTGCTTATGCTACTGCAGAATCACTCGTTAATCTATTAGCAATTTTCCTAGATCAAAGTTGCCAGATGATGCCGGTTGGTGAGTATCCAAAATTGTCGATTTCGGAGTTTGTCCGATGGAGTTAGAAACAGTTCTGTGGTCCTCAAGTGTTGTGCAGCGAAAAGAAAGGCAGAGAAACAGGAAGAGGAGCATTAGACAAATAAATCAGACATTTGCAGTTATGCAAACCATCTTATTGGTGAAAGATTCTTCTTCGTTAAAAGATTTGTCCTCAAAAGTATCAATAATCTTCTATGCAGGATTAATACAGTACTCTACTCTATTAATCCTGCTATTGTGGATCCTTCTACCAAACTACGTCTCCTTAGTTCACTACTTCTGCATCCTATGAACTGATTCTATGCTGTGTTACCACCATACTTTTTTGGTATCTTATTCTATAATCACTTTTATGTTCTTCCATCGCAGTCATTGCGAGAATAGTCTTAACAATAAGGAAGTGGGAGGTTATTAACAAGTTCTTTTGTTCAGTGAGGCTGAAAAGGTCAACTGATCAAGTTAGCGAAAGCTTCCTTAGACAGAAAAAGAGAGTGCCTGTGCACTTACATTATTGTGGATTTATTTACTCATTCAGAGAATAGAATACAAGACTGATATTTATTAACTGCCGTGTTCTTTGGCATTATGAAGTTTCGTGTGGTAGTGACATTTAGAAAGATATGTAATTATTATTATTATTATTATTATTATTATTATTATTATTATTATTATTATTATTATTATTATTATTATTATTATTATTATTATTCAAAGTTAACACAAATTCATGTGGAACAACGTCCATTAACGTACTAAACAAACTTTCACGAAGTAGAATATTCAGATAAGAAGAAGGTTCCACAGTACTGCAACAAGCAGAGGGACACTGTAGGCGCTGATCTCCGGCAAGTATAGTTCTAAGAGTTTGGGTGCGTGAATTGTCATTAGAAGAAAGAAATCAACTCTTAGGCAGTTTATATAAAGAAGAATATTCCTATAATTCGTTCTCACACGAGAGAAAACCTACTTTAAATGTCGGGGAGAGCAAAGAATGACATTCTGCTGGTAGAAACTGATTTGTAAGGAGCACACTGGCAACCCTCTCCAGCACTTACCGTCCCTTTGTAACAATCTCCGCATTTCAGGAAATTTTTCAAATTTTAAATTTCTGCTTCAAAATAAACATACTTTAATATAGCCTCTTTGTCACTTGCGGTGTATCTCTATGTCCGTGCTCTAACTACAGTTTGATAGCGCAAAATCGCTAAATAAGGCATATTATTCACAAAAAGAGATAGGCTGTTCGGAGGGGGGAAGAAGCCTACATAATCTGTTGTTTGGGTACGTCCTTATGTAGGTAAATAAGGGGGCAAGTAATAGAAAAGTCACTATAAGAGTTTTGAAGTAAAACGCTGGATATTTTTGAAGGGTGCTTATGAAGAATAGTGAAAAAGCAACAGTGCCCAAATAGGTTAACCTTTCAAAAATATAATTGCGTTTCTTATTACCAATATTACGTATAATAACGATAATCATACAGCAAGAATTTGCACTCTTGTTTTACAAGTAATTTACAGGCCATATTAAAGGTGTATGAATGCCACCCCAATTCGTTTTCTTTATGGTGTTCCGACACTGAAGAATAGATCGATATGGCAACCCTGAATTATTGCATTAGTCTCACAAATGTTCTCGATAGTTTACGGATAGCATTTTCTTTTTCATTCTCCTGTGCCCTCCCTTCCCCCCTTCCTCCCTCCCTCGTTCCAGTTTCTCCTCCCATCCGGGAGTTATGATATCTTTTATTATCTGTGTCGCTGGATTCTACATTGTTTTGTATTCAATGTTTATTCTGCATTTTTTTTTTTTTTTTTGCTCTTTCTCTTTACAGCTTTTATTTCAACTTTCATTAGTTTTCCCTGGTGCAAGCTAAGCTGTCTGTTTTTCTAAGAAATCTATTTCGCCCTCGTCATGATTCATCCATATTAATTCACCACCAGTTGCCTGGATGTTGTGTTTACCCACTTTCAATTATTGGTCGTTTAAATCTAAGTCATCACAAGCATACTCGCCATTAATCCAGCAGCTGCAGGATAATGTCCTGGCTATTAATCTTTATTTTTGATGATACAAAGCAGCTTAATTCCCGTGATTAAGCCTTTCTAAAATCTACATAAGCTTATCAGAGGGCTAGTGCCTGAACAGTAGATGGCAGAAGTACAAGATCCTGAGCAAATGAATCTACTATTAGTGATCTTCATATTGATAAATGTTTAGAAACATTTCCTTCAATGATCAGCACAGAACTGTGTAACAATGTCTGGAACTTTCACACAGCTATTATCCTCCTGGCCATTTTGGAAACATTAGACTGCAATCTCTAATGTTTGTTGAACATTAGCAGAGTTTTCCTTAAGTATTTCCCACTTGTTCTTCAGCTACTGGTTTTCACTTGGTAGGTCAGCAAATATATGCATCACTTCTTTATGATCGCTTTCAAGTTTGCTCTTTAGGTTTCCTTATAGGACCATCATATTTCTACTTCAAAGGAAAGCATGTCGTTCATCATGAGGCCTAGAAGTCTCACAATCTCGTGAAACTGCGATCATTAACATTGGATAAACTCCAACAAGTGTTCATGGGCATCCTTTCTAAAGTCAGCCTACTAGTATTTGTCATTAACTGCCTCAGGATCATTTACTGTACTCTAGTGTAAGCTGTTGTTGTCTTGTTAGCCTTTTGAAGTTGGTGCAGAGTCTATAGTAGGATTTTTTGAACCATGCCTTTGATACAACAATCACTCTTGAGACAAGAGCTAGAATAGGGTGCCATTATGCTCTTTGCCACTTTTTACATTTTTGTATCCACATGTAATTCAACAGACTATGCCTAAAAGCCTCTGATGTATGGCCAAATGTAAGCAGACAACACACTGATACTTAAAAGCCAGTCTAAAGAAGGGAGCAAAATTGATAGAATGTTGATGGAGGTTTTTAGATTTTGTGACTCTCTTACTGTGGTCTCTCACCACACCAAAAAAGGAAAAAATAACTGTGTGCATCAGAAGCAATCCTTACATAGTTCAATTCCCATTTGCTGCCTACAAGTCAATCAAGCTGTGAATGGG
Source organism: Macrobrachium rosenbergii (assembly GCF_040412425.1). Lineage (NCBI taxonomy): Eukaryota > Metazoa > Arthropoda > Malacostraca > Decapoda > Palaemonidae > Macrobrachium > Macrobrachium rosenbergii. The sequence goes on along the minus strand of NC_089781.1, from coordinate 57,346,615 downwards.
TCCCATCTTTAGTAGTAGCCCAAAGGCTAGTACTCAACATGGCAACAGTGATTCACCTACAATGCTTTGCCGTGTTTAGTACTAGCCCCTAGGGGCTTAAATGTGTCTCGCCGCATTTAGTACTAGCCCCTGGGGGATCAAATACACTTAGGGATATTTGATCCCCAGGGGCTAGTACTAAACACAACGAAATACATATGAACCCCGAAACAGTGTATATGAATCACTGTTTTCCCCTGTTTAGTACTAGCCCTTGGGGATCAAATGTCCCTACGTGCATTTGATCCCACAGGGGCTAGTACTAAATATGGCAAGACAGAACTATTCATATTTATTCATATTCTAGCATTTGTATCTCAGTCTTTGAAGTGACCAGCATATCTCAAAAGAGTGAAGAATCAATGAGGTTAAGAGGCCATTATGGTTATTGCAGTTACATACGTATCTGGTAGGAAATGACTAGTAGATTATATATATATATATATATATATATATATATATATATATATATATATATATATATATATATATATATATGTGTGTGTGTGTGTGTGTGTGTGTGTGTGTGTGTGTGTATACTGTATATATATATATATATATATATATATATATATATATATATATATATATATATATATATATATATATATATATATATATATATATATATATATATATATATATATATATATATATATATATATATTCTTACGTTCGGGGTCTGTTGGAGGAATGTAAGGATTTCTTATCATGAGCTGCCTTCAAAGGGCCAACAGAGAGCACCCAGAATGTAATAAAATGGATGGGAAAGAGGTGTGACTTACCTTAATCATCAGCAATTAATCAGGGAGTGGAAGGTGTTCATGGGAAATGAGCCACTAGTTATGTTAAAATGAATTTATTTACAAATGAAGCAATCAAGAAATTAATCTGAAAAGGCTAATGATACAGCAGGCAATCACATATAATGCAAAACAATATAAGACAATGAATAGCAAATCTCTGAATAGAATGCGCTTAATACTGGTTGAAAGACTTGCAATGATCAGGCGCTTGTGCACAATGGTAGGGGGGACTAGTTAGAGCCCGGGACTGCGTAGGACTTTCATTACCATGACTGTAACAATACACAATTGAGAGGTCATGCGCCTGGTACACTGCTTAGAAAAACAGCTACACAATAGATTTTTCGAGAAAAAAGCCCAAAGATTTTTACCCCAAGCTGGATTAATCTCGGACCTCTCACCTTATAAGGAAGGTCTTTAAACACAGAGGTATGGGAACATTTATATCTATGCTTTGATGTAAGCCGTTTCGTCTAACATGCATGACCCAAGAGAAGAAACAACACAAAGGTCATTACCTCATTCATCTTTAACTGTAGAATTGTGGAGAAGCCCTTATGCAAAAAACTTCCACATAATTTTCCACCTCATACCCCTTCATAGACAGCTCATCATCAGTCCACTGAACTCCCTTTCCACACTATGCCTTTCGTCTAGTTTGCTTGTACTTTCAGGATCTCTCGAAGTAATGGGATACTTCCTCAATTCTACCTCTTCACCCTTCCACCTCAGTTCATCCACTGCCTATATTGAATTGCATTGCTGCAGCTTCCTTGTTTCCATTTACCCTTCCTTGCTTGATCACATTTCCTTCCAAGTCTCTCATTTTCAGAATAAGTTCAAAGTTGCTTATGAAATTTTTCAGTTTCTGGATTCTGTCCTAAATCAGTAGTGCATCGACTGCAATCGTCATTATATTATATATATATATATATATATATATATATATATATATATATATATATATATATATATATATATATATATATATATATATATATATACAGTTAGCATATCTGGGCAAGGAAATCCAGAAGTAGGTGGTCCGAGGTCCTATTAAGTCTTCGGACAGAGAAGAACTGTGTGATGACCTGTCAGTGGTGCTTCGCTGCAGGTGGATTTGTGCTGACATTGGAATTTCCTTAGTCGGATGCAGAGAGCTATTTTGATCATGGTCCAGGCACATGGAAACAGCATGATAGAATGTTGAACTGATGCGCCAGAAGTGCCAAGGTTCCGGTGGGTATGTGCGTGTGTGTGTGTGTGTGCAACCTCCCACGGTATATTTTCCATGAAATAGACTCTTGCAAGGGGAGTGCAGTAAGAGATCTTGGTCTATTTGGTTAGTGGTAGTGTAATCAGATCGCCACTACGAAGATACATTATTTACGTCCATAGAACTTAAGTAAAATTGGCCAGTGACACTTATATCTCTTCCAGACTTTACAAGGAAAACCCCCGGCTTGGAAGCAGTGAAAATGAACGATGTCTACATAGTGAAATTGTCCATTTATGCATTGTTTGTTTCTGACTTGAATATGTACATTCATTCCAGGTTTTTAATATAATGAAATGTTTCTTCCAACAGGAATCGGACATCGCCCTGGGAGGACGAATTATTTGGAAGTGGTGTTTTTTTTTACTCTTACACACGATATGACTTTTATTGTGGTTGTTACGACCTTATTACTTTGTTTGACGACCAGGGTGTTATTCACTAGTATTGCTTGGCATAGAATCATACTTCTACTTGCTTGTGAAATAGCATTTCCTCTTATTATGTTTTCCATTGATAGGGGGTGTGAATCACACCATTTCATGACCGTAGCTTTTGCTGAATCACTTTCATTAAATTTGTCAAAAAAAGTCTAGTTTTGTATACCAGTGTCTCATTTCAGTAGGCCTTTGTGTAAAGATAGGTTTAGTGAGAGTCCTATGACAAAGGAGAAGGGATCTGCTGACCCAAGGAAAAAGCCACGGCTACCAGAGACGTCTCAAGAAAAGTGAGTTGCTTGATTCTGTTCTTAAAGCAGATACATTAAGATAAGATGGCCCTTCTGAACCCGGGCCGTTAACATATGTATATACAGTATATATATATATATATATATATATATATATATATATATATATATATATATATATATATATATATATATATATATATATATATATATATATATATATATATACTGTATATGTATATATATATATATATATATATATATATATATATATATATATATATATATATATATATTGATATTGATAGATAGATATACAAGGGTGTATATTTCATTCACGAGTATCGAGAAAGAGACAAATATAACAAATAAAACTGATCGTAGAAATCCCTTCAAATAGTAAATAACTGCAATATAAATCTTCCTTCCATTTTGTACTTTCTCAAAACCATTGGTAGTTCGTTCATTAATGCATATTCAAGCACCCAAAAATAAATCCAGTATTCAGAAAGGGAAGGACAAAAATTGCACTCCCTGGGATGTACAGTGTCGCAAAGTCAATAAAATTCAAAAGCACTGAAAGGTAGTGCTAAAAGAATTCAAATTTATTCACACACATGAGAGATGCATTCATCATAATGGTTACTAAGTTATTTAATTTTTATTTACGGTATCGCCTTCTAGTAAAGGGGGAAATTCTGAAATCTCATGCCATCAGGAAAACAAACATGACATGGAAGATGCTCATGGAAGATGGAAAATGGCGTATTGAATATTGGCAGCCTCACCCAGGTATGTCAATATCAAGAAAACGAAATCCATCCCAATTGAAAAATAATGAGCATGGAAGCAAGTGACAGGGCAACTACTAATCGTCACAGGATAAGTCAGGAAACCACTTTTAACGTCTTCAAAAAACTTTAGTGTTCACAGTTTATATATAAACCAACCTCTTGCCCTTACTTCTGTGTTCCCTGAAAGATTTCAAGATTGTAACTTCTTTTAGAATATATGATTTACCTATATTCATTGTTTTATAAGCGTTAGATTGCCTCAAAAGATATATATATATATATATATATATATATATATATATATATATATATATATATATATATATATATATATATATATATATATATATATATATATACATATATATATATATATATATATATATATATATATATATATATATATATATATATATATATATATATATATTCACAAATCTTAGGCTACAAATATCGTTTATTATCCAATTCTCTATAACTCAGGGAGAGCAACTGACACTCAGGGGAATTATAATTAACAAGCGCTTCTTCATCAGTGGAGTTCG
>NC_089781.1:57294967-57337467 GCF_040412425.1 Macrobrachium rosenbergii | reverse complement strand
AAAATCAGTTGCAAGTTTTGACCCAAACAGACAGACAGACAGACAAACAAACAGACAGCCGGGTGTAAAAATGTTTTAAAATTGCCTCATTCAAAAGAATTTGTAATCCTGAAAAAGATAACAAACAATATTTTTTATCAATACACTTCTGTTAAGAACCTTGAATTAAATGCAAGCATCTACATAATTCTCTGACAAGATTGTACCCAATTGTACGTCGGGGATACTGAATGATTGCTCAGTCAGATTATCTGAACATGAAGATGCGTGTAGGACTGAAGTTAGTGGCAGTGCCACAGCTAACCATTGTCTGGATTTAGACCATCAAATTTCTTTCGACGAGGCAAAGATTATCTGCAAGATGCAAAATACCAATAGAAGAAGAATAGTTAGAGGGGCAGGGCAGTCCTCAGACAGATGGATATTTTCAAGGAAACAAGACCTTCATCTCTGAAGAGATTTTCACAGGTCGTTTAATATGCCTAGCAGCGAATCTGCAGTTAGATATTTCGGTGAAAATTGCTCCTTCGGCCAGCAAATGACTTGTACAAACACAAGAAGATACCATTAAGAAATAATATATCCAAGGAAGACCCCAGCCTGACATTTTTCATTTGATTTTTTTTTTTTCATTTCTGTTATATCTTTACTTATTTATTTCTTTGTAAACACTTGTCAATTACTTTTTATCACAGCTGAAAAAAACCTTAGTGAAGGTTGAAAGCACCTCTATTTACATGCTTTTTACATGTTTTTATTTAACTTGTCCTCTACATTTGTCTGCCTGCCTGTTTGTTTGGGTCAAAACTTGTAACTCAATTTTCGACCTGTTCCCTTTGTCCGATGGACTTGAAATTTTGCATGGTTACTCAATCCCGGTGACGATACAACCTTACATGATCAGTAGGTCAGCAGTGACCTCTAGTGACCCTACAGTGATCTCTCCCAGTATTTCAGGATTTGTATGAAACTTCGGTTTTTTCATACCTTCTTTGGCTCGGCAGAATAAGTTAATAATTCTATGGATTTTTCAAACCTTCTTTGGCTCAACAGGATATCATGTTCAATTTAATTTTAGTTATAATCATAAATCCGTTACAATATCTGTCGAAACTAAAAAGTAAACAATTAAAAAATAAAAATAAAATTCTTTAAAACATGCTTTTATTAAAATGCACTAAAAAAGTAAAAAAAAATAATTTTTTGAGACACCAGGATCTTCTTACAAATCAATCATGTCTGCAAAAATAAAAGCATGGGCCACAAACATGGAAGGAAATGCTACAAGAAAAGAAATGTTTTTTATTTCTTGTAGCGTTTCCTTACATGTTTGGCGCCCACACTTATATTTTTGCAGACATGATTAATTGTACGAAAATCCTGGTGTAGCTCAAAAAATTATTTTTGTGCTTTTTAGTGCATTTTAATAAAAGAGTGTTTTAAAAATTCCTTTTTTTTATGTTTTTTTATAGTTAACTTGACTTCTGCGTCTGCCCATCTGCCTGTCTGTCTGCTTGGGCCAACTTTCGAGCTGCTCCCTTCGTCCAGTGGACTTGAACTTTTGTATGGTTACGCAATCCTGGTGACAATACAACCTTATATGATCAGTAGGCCAGCAGTGACCTCTAGGGACCCTACAGTGACATCTCCCAGTGTCTCAGGATTTGTACGAAAATCTTCGGATTTTTCATACCTTCTTGACTCGGCAAAATAAGTTAATAACTCTACGGATTTTTCAAACGTCCTTTGGCCCGACAGGATATCACGTTCAATTCTTTTTAGTTACAATCATAAATCAGTCAGAGTTTCTGTCAAACCTAAAACGTATAAAATAAAAAATAAAGAAAACACGCTTTTATTAAAATGCACTAAAAAGTACATAAAAACAAATAAAAAATTTCATAGACATGCTTTTGTTAAAATGTACTAAAAAGTAAAAAATTATCTTTTGAGACACCAGGATTTTCTTACTATTAATCATGTCTACAAAAATAAGTGTGGGCCCCAAACATGGAAGGAAATGCTACAAGAAATAAAAAAAAAATTTCTTTTCTTGTAGCATTTCCTTCCATGTTTGGGGCCCACGCTTTTATTTTTGTAGACATGATCAATTGTAAGAAAATCCTGGTGTGTCTCATAAAATTATTTTGTAATTTTTAATGCATCTTAATAAAAGGATGTCTATACATTTTTTTTTTATTTTTTAATTTATACTTTTTAGTTTTGACAGAAATTGTAACCAATTTATGAATGTATTTAACGAAACTGATATCCGTTTACGGGGGGAGATTAAGGGAAGGGGGAAGGGGGAATCGGGAAGGGAGGGAAGAGGGAAGGGGGAGTAGGAAGGTGAGGGGAAGGGGAACGGGAGGGGGAAGGGGAGGAGAAAGAGGGATGGAAGAGGGAAGAGGAGAGGAGGGGAAGGGGAGGGGGAGAGGGAGGAAAGGTGGAAGGTGAGGAGAGAGGGGATGAGAAGAGAAAAAAGGAGAGGGGGAAGAGGGAATGGGAAATGGGGGATGAAAATGGGAAGGAGTTGGAGGAAAAAGAGGAGGGGAGGAATGGAGGAGGAAGGGGTAGAGTAGGGAAAGAGGAGTTGGAAAGGGGAAGGGAGGGGAGGGGGAGGGGAAGGAGGAGGGGATGGCTAGAGGAATGGGTAGTGGGAGGGGTGGGGAAGGGGGATTGGGAAGTGGAGTGGGATAGAAGAGGGAAGGGTAGGGAAGGGGGAGGACACGGATAAATTAACTGTTGCTCATGAGCTCCGGAAGGGGGAAGGAGTCTATTTGGTAGTGATTTGACTGTTTGTGAAATATATTCTTCGTAAATATTTAACCTCTGAAATAAGAATAATTGTTTAAGATGGGAGTGTTTTGGGAGGAGAAGGGGAGGGAAGGGTGGGGAAGGGGGAGGGGACAGGACAGGGGAAGGGGGAAGAGAGGGGTGGGGAGGAGAAGGGGAGGGGAGGGGGAAGAGGAGGGGAGGGGAAGGGGGAGGCGAGGGGAATGGAAAGGAGGAGGGAAGGTGGAAATGGAGGGGATGGAAGAGGGAAGGGGGAAGAGGGGAGGGGAGGGGAGGTCACACCTAAATTAACACTTAACCATACTCCGGAAGGGGAGGGGAGGGGAGGGGAAGGGGTGGGGATGGAAGAGGGAAGGGGATGGGAGGGGATGGAAAAGGGAAGGGGAGGAGGAGGTCACAGCTAAATAAACATTTGATCGCATGCTCCGGAAGGGTGATGGGGAAGGGAGGAGAAGGGATATGGAAGAGGGAAGGGGGAGGAGGACACAGCTAAATTAACATTTGGTAGCATGCTCCAGAAGGGGGGAGGGGAAAGGGAGGGGAAGGCAGATGGGAGAGGGAAGGGGAGGGGCGGAAAGAGGAAGGGGAGGGGGAGGGAAGTGGGAGGGGGAGGGAAGGACGCAGCTAAATTAACACTTGATTGTGTGCTGGGGAGGGGAAGGGGAAGGGGTAATATAGAAGATAGATTCTACCCGAGTCAAAGAAGTTGAGAAAAATCTTAAGAGTTTCATACAAATCCTGAGATACTGGGAGAGGTCACTGTAGGGTCACTAGTGGTAACTGCTGACCTATTGATCATGTAAGGTTGTATCGTCACCGAGATTGAGTAAACCATGCTAAATTTCACGTCCATCAGACGCAGGAAACAGTTTGAAAATTGAGTTACAAGATTTGACAACAGACAGACAGACAGACGCAGAAGTCAAGTTAAACAAATACATGTAAAAATAATTTTTGGAGACACCAGGATTTTCTTACAATTAATCATCTCTACAAAAATAAAAGCCTGGGCACCTGACATGGAAGGAAATGCGACAGGACAAAAAAATATATTTTTACATGCTTTGATTTAACGTGACTTCTGTGCCTGTCTGTCTGTTTGGGTCAAAACTTGTGACTCAATTTTCAACCTGTTCCCTTTGTCCGATGGACTTGAAATTTTGCATGATTACTCAATCCCAGTAACAATGTAACCTTACGTGATCAGTAGGTCAGCAGTGACCTCCAGCGACCCTACAGTGACTTCTCTCAGTATCTCAGGATTTGTATGAAAATCTTCGGATTTTTTCATGCCCTCTTTGACTTGATAGAATAAGTTAATCGCTCCTACGAATTTTTTAAACGTTATTTGGCTCAACAGGATGTCACGTTCACAGTTTCTGTCAAAATAAAAAAATATAAAATAAAAAGCCTATACAAAAAATTTTAAAACACGCTTTTTTTAATATGCACTAAAAAAGTAAAAAATAATTTTTTGAGACACCAGGATTTTCTTATAATTAATCATGTCTACAAAAATATAAGCGTGGGCTCCAAACACGGAAGGAAATGTTACGAGAAGTAAGAAAATAATTTCTTTTCTTGTATCATTTCCTTCCATGTTATTTTTTTTAATTTTTGTGCATTTTAATAAAAACATGTTTTATTTTTTTTATATTTACTTACTTTATATGTCTGTTTATACCGTGGCTATTCTCATGACCATTCAAGACAAAATGGGTTGTCGGAAGATTTCTTTGCAAGTGCTTGTTTCATTGTATTGTTGTTCTGTAATTCTACTTTAGCGCCAAAGCTCTTAAGTAGACGGCGGATATCTTCGAATTTTTTACTGTATGGTACATCAGATTTTATTTGCTGCTCTCAGTGCACTGTCTAATAGAATCAAGAAATATTCATCATTAGCATACTCAGGGATACATGCATGTAATGCCCTTAAAAACGTGGATGTGAAATCTGGTTTCTTTCCTTAATTGTTTTAGCCAGAATAGGAATGTACATAGGCAGAATTATAAGCATACAATGTATTCAAATTCACTACTGCTTTTGTGTATTAAGTAATCTAAAAAGGGTAAGCTACCGTCATCTATTTTACCAAGAGAAGCATTCACGTTTTCGTTCATTGGCGAAATAAGTATTTTGTCATCAACATATCTTAGCATATCACATTGGGTGGAATTCCATTCGCAAAAATTCCGTACAAAAAATGTTTCAAACAAATTTTAGAGTAAAATTCCGTTTGAATTCAAACTTATACACTTTTTTAATCTAGTATTTTAAAGTGCTCTTGGAAAATATTATTTTCATATGTCTGCTCTCCAAGGTATCAGATACAAATTTTAACAGATTATCAATAGTTTGTATGTTATTCACTTAATCCATCGAATTTACATCATCTTTATATTGGCATCAGATATATCACCCTTTGCTGACGAAACCAGATCAATGCCGCGTGCTTAATGTCTTCATGAGGGAATTTTGTCATCACAATGCAGACCTTACTCCTGGATGTCTTTTTCCTTGTTACCTGTCCTCTTTTGCTTATCATTGGAATTCTTGATATCTCGCAAGGTTGACTGGGCAATGCAATACTCCTAGATGCTAGACCAATCTGCCTCGATTCTCCCATCGATCTCTCCTGAAGGGTCAACACCTTCCTCGAATTTTTAAGACTTGGTGGGGCCATACAGAGAATACTGAGCAACACTCACAACTAGCAGCACCTGCAATACTTCAGGCACTGCACTAAAAGCCATGTGTTGCTCAGAAAGCATTGCATACCGTGAACACTCTTGAATCATTCAAAAAAGAAACTGATCATGCGCCGACTGGACGAACAAGGAAAACACCCCATGGTTACCATGTGCATTGATACTTTCAGGATGTAGCCAATTAGAGAAAGATGATTATGGTGTATTTGTCTATCAGCCATTAAAAAGCCAAAAAATCACAATGACTTGTAATGACATGCATTTCCTCCAATTGGAGGAGTGCTCACAAAAAACACAAATACTTTACCCACCCACACACCTTCTACCAAATGCTTTTCAACTGATGATGTATCCATATCAGCTAATCAAAAGCAATAAAAAATTGACGTATAATGACATGCTAAATGAAGTTGTGCTTTTAAGCTGGCCACAAACCTTTCTGTAACCCTTTCTCTGCCTGCTTATGCAGTGAACAGTGTTACACGCACTTCTCTTTGCCTGCGCTGCTTTGCCAACTACTCCCTTCCTATCCCACCTGGCCTTCCCGCAAAATCTATTTACCCAACCTACAATCCCCCTTCCTACCAATAACTCTTCTCAGCCTATTTATGACGGTAAGTAGTATTACCAACACTTCTTTATGCCCATGAATGGTGCCAACCATTGGAGCACGTTTCTTTACATTTCATGAATTTCAGATATATATATATATATATATATATATATATATATATATATATATATATATATATATATATATATATATATATATATATATATATATATATATATGTATGTATGTATATATATATACATATATTTCTTGGTTGCTGAGGTGCTAGGTGCTGGTTGCATACAAAACACTGTCAAGTTTCAGATAAAATGAATGCAGATAATTGAGAAAATAATCATGTACTTATACATACAGTATATATGTGCACACACACATATATACATATATATGTATATGCATGTATATGCATAAGTCCGTTATATTAATCTTATTTATCTTATATATAATTAAGCTTAATCACTTGCACAGTTATACTGGGTACCCAAACAAAGACAAACGGGACCGCTTTTAAACGTAAGTTACAAGCTCTCAAGGACTAACTGTCCCAGTCGTCCACTAGCTGGCTACTGGGCTGAGGAGAGTTAGTCCTTGAGCGCTCGTACCTTGTGTGAATAAAATCTTTGTAAGAAATAATCCAATTTAAATGAGGTCCCATTAGTAGATATATATATATATATATATATATATATATATATATATATATATATATATATATATATATATATATATATATACATATATATAAATAAATATATATATATATATATATATATATATATATATATATATATGTGTGTGTGTGTGTGTGTGTGTGTGTGTGTGTGTGTTTGTGTGTATGTGTGTACTTTACTAACCAATACCACATTTCTTAGGCCTGTCACTGTAGCAGTAACATTGACCGGCTGTGTTTATTAGCAAGGGAGCCTAAAAATAAAGCGAGTTATAGAACAGTATAAGGAATGAATACTTAATATACAGCACTCAGTTATTGTTTTATGGACTTCTGCTTCAATTTAGTCGCATAATGTTCTAAAATATTGTTTATATCTAGTGATATATCATTTCGGCTGATAATCAGGAAAAAACAGAAAAATATAAATAAACTGAAGTATCTGGAAATCATTATAAGGATAGTAGTAATCGCAGTGAGAAACTCGTTGCCTTAAAAAGTTGCTTGGTAGAGCAATGTTGTTTTACACTCCTTTCCAGTATATGTTGAAGGGGCCTACAAAATATTTTTGGCAAGCGGTAGCTACATCGAAGGTTCATCATTAGCATTTTGACCTTTCCTCCCCTACAAGCACTCAGCTGCCCATCATCAAGTGCCTTTCTTTTATTTTCTCCACCATCTAAAATCACCTCAAAACATTCTAATTAGTTTTTCATTGATGCAAAGCTTGTTTCTGTTGTTGTATCTCTATACCCTTCCAACCCTTCTACTCCATTTGTGACACTTTCTCCGCCGACTTATTTAGTCACTCCAATCTTAAAGAATAGGAAGTACCCATGAAAGAATAGCACAGCTTTGTCCCAGACCACTTTTACACCAAAACAGGCACTCTCTAATTAACATATCACAAATATACCTCACTTCAACTTTAAAACTTCTAACTGATCTCAAAAATACCTTCAGCAACTTCAGCATCACATCTTTCAGTTATAATGAACTTGTATCTAGTTCCACCGACAGGCGCTACATACGAGCTATAATGTTTAGTGGTTAGCCTCTCAAAAATAATTTTAGATAAGCTAGTTATGGGCTAATTGCTACTTCTGTAAAAGAATTTTGAGACTGTGTAAAAGTACATAGACAAATGGACAGAAGAGAGAATTTCATCAGATAGACACTTTCTTGTGTAGATGAAAACATGAATATTGAGCAAATATACAGCACCTTTTATTAATCTGCATGAAACTACAGAACATTTTCTTTTAAAAAGGAATTATCAAATGATGACTGATAAGAGAGTAGTAACAGAAAAATTCTGTCTTCAAATACACGCAAACCATCGTGGCGACAAGCCTGTATGCCTGTGGCTCATAGTATTTATGCCTTGAAGAATTACCATATATCTTAATCAGCACTTTTATAGAGGCTAGAAACTGAGGCATTCTAACATCTCTTAAAATCCAAAGAGTCTGATTAATGACATTAGTTCGGCTGGTCCTGCTTTTACTGTTTTTTATCTTTCCATATCCTTCCTCTGAGAGGGCAGTTATAATTATTCTGACAGCATCTCTATGTGGTGTATAATTAGTGCATTGTATAAGGTTGGTGTTGTTTAGTAGTAAATGGATGTTTAATGGATTCTGGTATTCCAACTTGTTTCCATTTTCTATACAGTTCTTTACATGATAGTACGTCAGTGGTGACAAAAGCTACTAAAGCTCTCTCTTGATGACAACACTGCCTCATTGCAAAGTAGTTCCTACTTGGCAGTCTTGTTTTTCGGTTAGTATGAGCTTTCTCGCAAAAAGCGAGAGAAATGTGGAAACTGTCATGGTAAAGCATGGGATGCAAAATTTGCTGCCAAGTACTCAAATTTTATAAAAGTAAAACTGGATCAACCGTTAACCAAAGATTTTTAATAATAGATCTGGTAAGTGACAAATGAGTTCTAGCAAAACATTTGTTAATTTCAAGTGTGTGGGTGGAGTTTTCGAGTTACCTGCTGGGTTACTGTATAATTAAATGTAAGCTCGTGAGTACCCCATGATGTACCAATTTATATGAAGACTTATATTATATATATATATATATATGGGTAATTTAAATCTTATGACCCATCTGTCAAGGGCTCAAATGTATTTTGATTTCTCTTTTCCTTTCCAAGTTTTTATCCATATTATTTAGCTTATACTTGACCCCTGTACGAGAATCAGCATGCAAGCTAAATAGTACACGTTACCAAGGAGGAGGAGAGAGAGAGAGAGAGAGAGAGAGAGAGAGAGAGAGAGAGAGAGAGAGAGAGAGAGAGAGAGAACATATAAAGTTTTCCCCTCAAAGAGGGGCGGGATACACTCTATGAATCCTTCCCCAGGGACCGAGATGTATCATTATTTTCCTCTTTACTTCGCATCCTCCTAAGAGCCTTTGCCCTGGGGAGTATTTATGGCTGGGGAGGATTGGCTTGTAAATACCCGGAGAGCGAAGAGGTGAAAGTTGAGCATCTAGGAAAAACGGAAGCCTTGGAATTTTGCTAATAAAATTAATAAGTAGCAGTGAGTTTTTTAACAACAAATATGCCCTTATTAATTTTCATAAAATGCAAGGATGTGGCTGCTCATATGTCTGCAAGTCATACATTGCATATTTCCAAAAGTTAAGGTTCATTAGACTTGCAAAGTTTTTAGCATATCAAATTTTTTCTGTCCTGATTTTGATTTTCCTATCTGACAATTTCAGAAAATGGAAATTTCATACCTTTGGCTAATTATTCTTTATTTTCACGACATAAAGGCTGGAACTAATTAAATAAATTTAAAGAAAGAAGTAATAAATTCATTAGAAAAATCGAAAAACAAATTCTTAAAATGTGTATTTCTGGGCAGAATGATAATTAGTCTTGACTTTTCTTTCTCTTTACAGTATTCACATTTTTTATTGAATGGACCAAGAAAATTTACTGCTGCATTTCAAGTGAAACCTGAGGAGACGAGTCTAAACACTCACCGTAGGGCAGAAGAATAGATAACTCATTATAATCCTTTCCAAAAAAGGACTATCAGCCTCTCCCCCAACCCCCTACTTCTCTCTCTCTCTCTCTCTCTCTCTCTCTCTCTCTCTCTCTCTCTCTCTCTTTCAGGCTGAGCTCCGATTTCTATGGTACTACCATTTTTCATGGTGGCCTTTTGGCCCATCCTGAGGGATCTATGATGGTGGCGACAGTGATGACGCCAGAGAACATCGCAGCCAAATATGATAATGACGTGGAAGACCATTCCAGTGACGGTATGAAGTGAGTGTTGATGCAGTGGCCGAGGTGATAGTGATAAGGAGAACTGCAGTGGTAGTAATTATGATAATGGTCATGATTACATTAAATGTTATGGAAAACGATAATTAGAAGGTAAAATGCCCGGTATCTGAGAGAGAGAGAGAGAGAGAGAGAGAGAGAGAGAGAGAGAGATGGGGGGGAGGGGTGTCTGTGAACCTTTCACAGTTCACTGTCCCTCAGATGCTACGTGAATCGCCAGCGAGACTCCTAAGTAATGACGCCAGTAGTAGATTTTTTGAGGGAAAGGAAAGAGGGTGATGCTTGAGGGGTTAGGGGAGAGATCCATCGCTGACTCAGCACTCAAGGAGTAGTCTGACTCCGCCCACCTCTGATTTATTGGTGGGTCTTAACCCCTCTCTCTCTTTGCCTCTACCATTTTAAAGACTGAATTATCTGGGACACTAGAATGAGCTCTTTTTCCCTTGTTAAATCTCCTTCCTCTTGGGAAATTTAATCTAATGCAGTGTATATAGAACAGGGTAGGAGAGAGAAAGAGAAAGCCTTTTTTGACTATTCGTTTTTAATTTTTCTTCCAATTTTTATTTTGGAGAAATCTTAGTATGCAAAAAATACTCTTAAGGATAATATAATGAACTTAAGAGAAAATGAAATTCCCTCCTAGTTAAATAACTACCTGTCCTTTGGTTTCCTTCGTTAACCGAAATCTCTTACAAATCTTGTAGTGTCAAAAGTTTCTGGTATAATGCAGCAAAACCGGATAGAAGTCCCCGTGGAGGAAAAATATGGAAGACAGAAAAAGGATATAAAGCATACACAGTTTGTAATGAAAAGAGGTAAGTGGTTTGTGTGGATGAGTCTTCGCGCTTTTTATGATCTCTTGAACTCAATATTTACTTGCACAAGAGTGGCACATCTGGTATATGAAATAGTTATGCAAACCAAAGAAAACTCGCCCTGTGCGTAAAGTTAACTCAGAGCATCTATATACAGGAAGGGCGAATGCAGTGAACAAAATAAAAAGAAAATGATCTCCCTCCTAGTTATCTAAATCAAACAAATATATATCACATATCTTTGGAAAAAGCGTTATCTCAATGTGAAAATTTAAAATATGGATTGATTTTCGGTTCTAGAAAGCATACCTGAGAGGGAGCAGGCAATCAATGAGAAATGGTTTAACACCAAGAATGTGTATCAATCTGCGGGGAAAAAGGTTAGATTTGTGTTAATAGGACAGAAAAATTGGACATCGAATGAGACTAGGGATACAATAGAGATTAGACAAGAGCAAAATGCATGTATGGACAAATGTCAGGAAAGAAATGAAGAACGCAAATGTAATGTGCTAAGTATTCAAGTCTAGACAGTACAGTTAAACGAAGGTCAAGAGAACATAACACAGATCGTATCGACAAATAGGCTGATGATGATGAGAAAGTTGTATGACGGGGAGTGTTAGGGTAGCCAACAGAATTATTCATGAAATACCTATGTGTGAAAAAGAAAGAGAGGCAAATAGTCATAAAAAAAAAGATGGATATATCTATAATAACTTCAAGAAAAAGAAATGCAATGCTGGGCGGAACATTTCTGTAAAGTCGTGAATAAGGGACATGAGTGAGATCATCTGAGTGATGAAGCAAGCACTGAAGAAAGCTGAATGTATTTATGAATGGAATCACAGTTTTGAAGTGGGGCCAATAATAAAAAAACAAGAAATGGAGAGCACAGGTTTTGATGTAATCGCTGCAGAGATGACTTCAGCTGAAACTGAAATGACACCTCGTACACAACCTAGACAGTTTTACAGAATATGGAGTGAGGAACCAAAGCTGATGGCTAGGAAATGGGAGTCATATCTGTGGCGCCACAGAAAGGTGACTGAACGAATGTGTTAACTATAAAGGTGCTGCTCTAAAGTCAGAGAAAGAAACTGATAAAAAGCTTAGAAATATCAATCTTTTAGAAGAGACAAGAGTTTCACAAATTAGATATTTGTGTTGGGACATATTGTGCAGCAGTGTATGGAGTTTAAAAATCTTCTGCAGGCAATTTTTGATTACGAGAAGGACTTTGACATGCCTTACGTCATTACAGCCTTCCCCTGAAATATATAAAGGTAACTAAAATTATCCATGAATGAGTTGAATGAAAAATTAATGTTAACGGTGTTGTGTCAAGTGTATATGGATAAATAGTGGGGTGCTTCTTGGGTATGTTATTACACTTTAGCTGACTGCCCTTCTCACAGACTCTATAGTGAAAAGAAGAGTTCATATATGGGAGAGAAGATTTAGATCAGAGTAACGATACAAATATGACGGGCCCAGAATATGCAGATGATGCCAGTTAATCAGCAAAATGATACTATGGGGGAAAATACGAAAGTTCCATATGCAGGCGTGGCAATGACGATATGGAAACGGAGACGACTTAGTCATATCTTCCGCACAACCACTTCAAGAATTATACCTGACAGTGTCGGATCCAAACCTACTTGGATGAGAACCATGAAAAGGCAAATTAGGGATGAGTGGATTTGTGGAAATTGAAGCACAGGTAATGCATGAGTGGCTGAATTTCCCAGAGGTCCTTTGTGTTACTTGGCATTTATTATATATATATATATATATATATATATATATATATATATATATATATATATATATATATATATATATATATATATATATATATATATATATATATATATATATATATATATATATATATATATATATATATATATATATATATATATATATATATATATATATATATATATATATATATATATATATATATATATATATATATATATATATATATATATATATATATATATATATATATATATATATATATATATATATATATATATATATATATATATATATATATATATAGATATATATATATATATATATATATATATATATATATATATATATATATATATATATATATATATATATATATATTATATAATGAACCGTCCATTACGGTTCTCTCAGGTTCTATACAAAATTTGACTGGGACTGAGGTGACCAGGTAGTCCAATGAGAAATCAAGGAGGGACCAAAACTAACCACCAAAATACCTTAAAACTAGTTTATTAATGCTACGTTCTGTACACATTTACAGGCGAGTTCAGGGTTTAGCATAAATCATAATAAAAATGAACAAGATAGCAGCAGCCCAAATAATCAAAACTTTAATGTCAACTGTCATATAATAATAACAAAAATAACCTGAGCCTTACACTTGCTCAACACCACAAATAACGACTATGAAAATAACCTGAGCCATACACTTGCTCAACACACGATAAACAGTGACATCAAAATAACCCGAGTCATAAACTGCTTAACACTGTCATATAAAAATAACCATTATAACCACAAAGGCAACAAACAATCACATAATCATAAATAAACCATGCTGTAGCATTCACACCCATAGTTACAACACCAATCTCAGCTGTCGAAAGGATGAATTATCCGATGGGCTCCATGAAGAAATCGCAAACCATAGATGGATCAACAAGAAGAACGTCGAAATAGCCACACTGCTGATGTGGGGGGATCTCCACTGATGACCAATGTTTTAGCCATCATCCATCATCAAGCAGTAGATTGTAACAGGTAGCAACACCCTGCTACTCCAAGCAAAAACTTCTTGTTGCTAAAGACCCAACTGGCGTTGTCATCCTCAACCTGCAGTGGCCACCAGGTAACCAACACCTGCTGCCGTTGAGACCTTGACTTGCTGCTGTGCTAAACCCAACTGACAGTGATAAAAGTCAAACAACAGACGTCGCCTCGCTTCATCACAGATACCAACACGAGGGCAGGTAAACAATGAAACAGACTAAACAAGGCTGTGAAACAGACTAAACAAGGTTGTTCCATTTCAAACAGTCTTAAAACCTGACACCTCCCTACCTAAATAAAAAAATGTTCAAAAAAAATGTTTGGTTTACTTACCACACACTCACTCCCCCAAAACTGCCAGAGAACTACTAGCCACAACAGAACCAATCCTAGCAAGGTCGCCATGTAACGAACTGTCCATTACAGTTCTCTCAGGTTCTATACAAAATTTGACTGGGACTGAGGTGACCAGGTAGTCCAATGAGAAATTAAGGAGTAGGGACCAAAACAAACCACCAAAATATCTTAAAACTAGTCCATTAATGCTACGTTCTGTACATATTTACAGGCGAGTTCAGGGTTTAGCATAAATCATAATAAAAATGAACAATACAGCAGCAGCCCAAATAATCAAAACATGAATGTCAACTGTCATATAATAATAACAAAAATAACCTGAGCCATAACACTTGCTCAACACCACAAATAATGACATGAAAATAACCTAAGCCATACACTTGCTCAATACCACAAATAATGACTATGAAAATAGCCTGAGCCATACACTTGCTCAACACCATTAATAATAATGTAATAAAAATCATTACCAGTGCCATACACTGCTCGACACCATTAATAACAAAAATGTAATGAAAATTATTACCCGCGCCATACACTGCTCAACGCCATTAATAAAAAAAATTAAAAATTATACCAAAATAACATCAATTACTAAAACAGGCATTACCAATAAACAAACAGGCAGCATAAACAATCAAATAAATGATAAAGCAACAACATGAAATTACTCGGGGTAACACCGATAAACACAATATCAATCTCTGTAGAGATAACACGACAGACCCAGTTTTCAAGAAGGATGAATACAATCAGACGAACTCCTGTAAAGACACCAAAGCAGCCACCAACTGCTCAACTGGAACACAGTCATCAACACGGATGAATTACAGAAGAAACGTCGAAACAGCATGTCTGCTGTTATACAGGAAGATACACGGAACACTATGATCAGACTATCCCACCATCCTTCAGCTGATGAGGCCAACAGGTAATGAATACCTGCTGTTCCAACAAAGACTCCATGTTGCTAAAGCTGCCGAGAACCTGACTCACTGCTATGCTAAACCAGACTGACAGTGATAAAAGTCAAACAACAGACGTCGCCTCACTTCACCACAGATACAAACAGGAGGGCAGTTAAGCAATGAAACAGACTAAACAAGGCTGTTCCATTTCAAACAGTCTTAAAACCTGACAAAATATATATATATATATATATATATATATATATATATATATATATATATATATATATATATATATATATATATATATAAAAATATATATATATATATATATATATATATATATATATACATATATATCCAACATCTTATATATATATAACAATATATATATATATATATATACCTATATATATATACTTTAGGTTTGCTTAAAAGCAAAATGGGTGTTACAGACTAAATACACACACAAAACAAATCCACTCCAACATCTTCTAAAAACATAACAAACATCTCACACGTCTCAAACTCTCGACCTACCCGCACAACAACTTCTCGCTGCTGGGAGAAAGGGCATTGGGTCTGGTGTGATACATGTACCATACGCTAACGGGATCTAAGCGATGTCAGGCAGGGCAGCCGATCGAGACTACGGTCTACCCCAAAGCCAAATCAAAAGTCCTTCAAAAGAAGGCATCGTGCTTACCCCATACAAAAATGGGAAAAAGCACGTTAAAAAGAAGAAGAAGGAGAATATATATATATATATATATATATATATATATATATATATATATATATATATATATATATATATATATATATATATATATATATATATATATATATATATATATATATATATATATATATATATATATATATATATATATATATATATATATATATATATATATATATATATATATATATATATATATATATATATATATATATATATATATATATATATATATATATATATATATATATATATATATATATATATATATATATATATATATATATATATATATATATATATATATATATATATATATATATATATATATATATATATATATATATATATATATATATATATATATATATATATATATATATATATATATATATATATATATATATATATATATATATATATATATATATATATATATATATATATATATATATATATATATATATATATATATATATATATATATATATATATATATATATATATATATATATATATATATAATATATATATATATATATATATATATATATATATATATATATATATATATATATATATATATATATATATATATATATATATATATATATATATATATATATATATATATATATATATATATATATATATATATATATATATATATATATATATATATATATATATATATATATATATATATATATATATATATATACAGTATATATATATATATATATATATATATATATATATATATATATATATATATATATATATATATATATATATATAAATCGTCAATCAACAAATGGAACAAGTACACGGGATGGTTAATTGTCCAGGGGCAGTAAGAAAGATCATCCGGGATAATCCGTCACAAGCTACAACTACATATTTAACGCTAAGAACTATGGCACGGGTAACCATACAAGCACTATTGCAAAACTTGTCTAAAACTAAATTGTAATTTCTATACTTACATTTATCAATATTTTTCAATTACAAAAACGTTAAGTTTAAACAGTCAAAGGCTTAAGTTTAAAATACCACCAAAAACCGATATGATAAAAGATAATTAAATGATGTTCCGTTCAACTCTGTCGTTGCATGGAACTAATGGACCTTGCTTCACTCCAACTGATAGGGTGATTAAACTCTCTCAAATGTACAAATGATGCATTTGATATTTGGCCATATGTTACAGAATATTAGCACTTATATTTAAAGTGCTAACGATCTTTTTTCGTTTGTCCATATTTTTATCAGTATTTGCAAGGAATTTCATATATTATAAAGGCAGTCAATATAATGAAAATTCTTATTACCAAACCCTTAACACTGAAATAAATGAAGATAAGATTCATGTTAAAATGCTTCAGAATATTAGGACTCTCAAAACTTTTCTTTCTTATGAAAAGTTAAGAATACTGTTTCTGTTAAATTCGGGGCTCAAAACTTTTCTTCATATTGATAGTTAAGAATACTGTTTTTGTTAAATTCGGGTTTGCTGCCACTTAAAAACAGAGGTATTCTTTGCTCCTTTCCTTTCTACATCTATGAGAGTTGAGGGAATATCATAAATGAAATTTATACGAGCATCAGCAAACTGAGGCCTGATAATGTGCAGAGCCCTTGTAAACCTACAAATAAATTACGGATAATGTAACTTTTCGATGATGGTCATAATAAGAATTATAAAAAACTAATTTAGCTAACGTTTGTAGACTTTCGGTATACTGAAGAGGTAAGCTTTCTATCGTATCTATAGACATCATATCTATAAATTTCAGAAATGGGACTAAGTTTCTGAGCTTAAGTAAAATTTAATGCACCTGAACTGGATAAATTTCTTATATATATTGTCACGACTTAACAACCCTCTTAACTTTCTGTACTAAAGCAGGCTCTTCCTAATTTTGACTTACGCCGTTACATAAAAAAAACTTAAATACTTAGGAATTTACAAATAAATATATATATATATATATATATATATATATATATATATATATATACTAATTGAGTAACAGTTGACACATAAGTATCAGGCCACCGCAGCGAGAACTGAATACCTCTTTGCAACTGAATGCTGCCGCAGCTCTAAAATGGAGGACAGTTGCTAACTCCAATACTTAACTCCTTGAAAGGTCTTATAAATGGAGCTGCAGTTGCAGTAGCAGCAGAGAGGGTCCAAGGTGATGAAAATGCAGATCCTTCAAGGGCTGATATCCTCTCCTGAGTTTGTCACATGTCAATGTAGATGAACTAATGTTCAAATCATCCAGCTGAGGAACGAAGGTGGTACTGGGAACTCGATGAAACCTTGGCTGCACCTCGAAGCCAAAAGCCATGCATTAGCAGATGAAGAATGATGAAGTGGTCAAGACAGTAACAATGTGCAGAAAACTCCACAAGCAGGCAGTGGTGGTGAGTAAAGGAAGCCACTGCAAATGCACCATTGCAGCGATCCCAGGGAAATCTGCTACCCTCAGTAGATAAATTCATCTCAGAGGTAATCCCTACCCTCTTTAGCATTCAGAGGATCATTCTCTCGGCGAACTTAGGCTGGTTCCGAAAGTCTCTCTCTTTGCCTCCACATCACCATGTAAAGGAAAAAATCATTGGATTGGAACTATCTTCCTTAACTACCGCGAAACACGTAAACAAGCAAACAGCATCCATTACCAACAAGCAGTAATCGTATGACTGCGTGACCTGAAAAAATAAAAATAGAGGAAAAAAATAAATGAACAAGTATACTTTCAGGTGTGATATATATATATATATATATATATATATATATATATATATATATATATATATATATATATATATATATATATATATATATATATATATATATATATATATATATATATATATATATATATATATATATATATATATATATTACTAAATACTAAAAGGACCTCATTCAAACTGGATGGTATCTAATGGAGTATTTATTCAGAAAAAGTTACAAGCTTTCTTGGACAAACAGTCCACATTATCAAGGTACAATGGTCAACTGAAAATAAGTCCTTAGACAGTCATTGTGAACAGAAAAGAGGATTAGGCTTAATTAAGCATTGTGGGAAATGAAAGAGAGGCTTTATGAAAGGGGCGAGAGGAAACCTCAGTTCTAGCAGTTTATGAGGGACATTAATTTTTATTTCTTTCTAAATTACTTTGCAAATGTAAAACGGGCGAGGTCATGAGAAAACGGCCCCAGTTGTTGCAAATTATATATATATATTATATATATATATATATATATATATATATATATATATATATATATATATATATATATATATATATATATGTATGTATATATATATATATATATATATATATATATATATATATATATGTATATATATATGTATATATATATATATATATATATATATATATATATATATATATATATATATATATATATATATATATATATATAAATATATAAACTTTATCACATACACAATTGTTCTGTGCGTTAGTAGAATTACTAAAAGGACCTCATTCAAACTGGATGGTATCTAATGGAGTATTTATTCAGAAAAAGTTACAAGCTTTCTTGAACAAACAGAGGAATAAGTTGCAGGGGGCTTAGAATATGTTCAGATGGGTACCTAGATAAAGAATTCAAAACAATCCGCCAACACCTAAAGCAACTGCTCTATCCACCACACATTATCGAGAGGGCTATTAACAAAGTGAATAAAATGTACTACAGAGGTCCCACTCACAACAGACAAATAGATTTTAACAACAAAATAAAGCTTCTGTACGACGAAAACATCCAAAAAGCCACAGAACAACTCATGTCTAACAATCCTTTTGTTTTCCATTATCCCAAATCCATGGGGAGCTCACTCATTAACGTACACTTAAATAAAAAAAAAGGGGGAAGAAGCCAGAGTTTGCAAGATTCCATGCAGCAATTTGTAATGAGATTTACGTGGGGGAGACGGGTAGATCCCTCTCGCAATGATTAATAGAGCACAAAAGATCAGTACAGTATGCTTTGGAGGTTCGAGAATTTTCCTATATATCAGGGATAAAGGCCATTCCATGAATTGGAGCTGGGCAGAGCTGGTTTTCAGAAGTAGTTTTCCATACAAAAGAAAGATGCTGGAATCTGCTATCATCAGTCAAACCAACAATATGAACTTGTCAGGAGGACATTGGAAATCGGATGACATCGACAGGTTAATCATCAGGCCTCTTCTCAAGCAGGTGTTTCAGGAAACACGACCACCAGATGCATTGCCAAACGGGAGTTAATGAGGTTTTCCCTCCTTCTTGGGAAACGGTCACCTGCATACCAACGGAGAAGTAATGCCACACCTACACATGCTTTGTCTATATACTCTTGTAACATTTCAGCTGTCCATATTTTACCAGTGAACAGGGGCACAAAAGGAAGTGCTCGAAATATATGGCTGCAGCGTTCAAATAGTGTTTTATGGGCTTTATTATCTTCATATTATCAGTAAAATACATTCATATATACAGTATATGTATATATATATATATATATATATATATATATATATATATATATATATATATATATATATATATATATATATATATATATAATTTCATGATATTGCCTTGTAAAATGTATAAAATATGATTTTTCTGTGTAATGATAATAATTGTTGAAATATCGAATGTAGTGTATATAAGATTTCACGAGAATTAATACTATGCTTTTAATAATAACGTAGTATATAATTATGCATTTTGTCTCCCAGCCACGTGTGTTCTGTACTTGTGATGACGAATGCTTTGTTTTGCTTCGAGTGTCATCGCGAAAAATAACGTGTTGACAGGTCAGGATAACAATTGGCTGCCCCGTTCTGAAAACCAACTTTGGGTTTCAGCTTTTTTGTAAACATGCCAATTATGATTAGCCACCTGCAGTCTGTATTGATCACGTTAAGATTTCGTTCAAAGCTTTGTCCAATACAATCCTCTGTTTGGGTCTGTATACTTTTTGAGAGTTGTTGAGAACAGAGATTGCAAAAACCCAATGACTATTACGTAATAGAGTTGCTGAACATGTCTGGAACGATTACGTCATGTTTTTGTAAGGTTGCATTTTCTTGGTCTTATGTGACAGGAAGTGACGTTGTATTTCTTTTCTAGAATGTTCCAGATACCATGCTTGCTACATTAATTGTAATCTCTCTCTCTCTCTCTCTCTCTCTCTCTCTCTCTCTCTCTCTCTCTATATATATATATATATATATATATATATATATATATATATATATATATATATATATATATATATATATATATATATATATATATATATATATACGCGGTTTTAAACTCATAACGTAAAAGTAAAGATTTTGTACTGCTCACTCTTTGATGTTTGTTAAAGTTTTCTTGTGAAGTCTAGGGGTTGCCTTTGTGTAAGAAGTGTGAAATTCTGAGTGTTTCGTGGCGCCACAACAGTTGAGGTAATTTTTGGTAACGGCCACAACTGCAGTTTACAGGTATTGTAATATTTTTACAGTTTAAGTCATGACTTGAATAAAATAGGGAATTTACATTTATAAGTTTCAAGTGAGTTTACATTTTGCATTTTCATTTTGTCTTGTGTAATAGTGTGTTCTTAATGTCACTTGAATGGTTTGATTCTTTTTGAGGTGTTTGTTTAGTTCTTTGTGAATTTAACACTTTGCCATATTCTGTATGTTCACAATGTCTTAGTTTTCACATTTTATATAGTGGTGATTTAACATTTACAGTATTTACTTATCAATAATTGTAGTGATTTAATTTTCATTTACTTAGATCTTTTCAAATCTTAAGTTTTCCTAACAGTTTCAATTTTCCTGGATTTATTTAATTTCTTGATTAACATGATTCAAGAATTAATTAAATTTAGTGTTGTTTTCAAGTAATAGTTTTTTCTTTAAAAGTGAGATGATGAATTCTGATTATAAATTTTGAATTTAGAAATAAATTTTGGTATTTAAAGTTTTTACAGTAGTGTTTCATTTACTAACTACCAGTGATAGGATTAATTGTGTGCATAAAGCATAGTGATCAACATGTTTTGTTCCTTTGCTGATGTGACTCTAACCTGGGGAGATACTTAAAGTTGTTTGATGGAGTGATTCCCTTTTACTTTAGTATATTTCTTGTTTAAATGTTGATACCTCACACTTGTTTTGATAAATTTAGTCTGATTTCTCAAATGATTAGTAAGCTTTTTAAGGGATCACTGTTGCCTTTAGAGTACTCAGTCGTAATTTTATTGTCATGAGAGTTCAGGTATCTGGCTGAAGTGAGGTAAATTTTTGAATCCTATGATTAGCTGTGTAATAACCAGGTACTTTGAACACTTCATGAAAATATATATATATATATATATATATATATATATATATATATATATATATATATATATATATATATATATATATATATATATATATATATATATATATATATATATATATATATATATATATATATATATATATATACATATATATATATATATATATATATATATATATATATATATATATATATATATATATATGTATGTGTATATATATATATATATATATATATATATATATATATATATATATATATATATATATATATATATGTATGTATGTGTGTGCATGTGCGTGAGTGTGTGCATATAGTGTGATAATTAATGAATTATTTTTTTTTGGGGGCAGTCAGCTGGCTATATCAACAGACTCCAATATTTGTAACCTAGCACTGAATCCCGGCTAAGGGGAGATTCTTCTTTTGTTTTTTTCTTTATTACAATGTTTCACTGAAAGGCATACGGAGATAAGAAATCGAGAAGTTAATTAGGTTCTGACATTTACACGGTTTCTGTATTGTAACCATAACATTTCTTCTGTACAATTGTAAGGCTAAATCAGCTCACTTTGTACTGAGAGAGAGAGGACAGAGCTTTTTCAGAGCCAGTAACGTATGACCTCGACAAATATATGTGGTATGAGCTTCAATAACGTCTTGTTATTCACGGTAGCCCAGCTGTTACAAATTTGAACTAAAATCATCCTCGCCAGTGTTCAAATCATTATTTTCTGTTTTCGTATTTCAAAATTTTCAGTGGTAAAAAAAAGAAGAGTTCTTTGTGAGGCCATTGTATATAGAACTTCTACTAGATCTAACTAGATATTACATATTTCAGTCAAACGTAAAATCCCTCAACATTATCATAACACGTTTACTATCGGTCGAATTCATTTGAATTAAATACCTTATATCGACATACATGCATATATAAGATGAACTAGATATCTTTCATTTAGAGTAGTCGCGTTATCAAGTCATACTTGACCCGTCCTAACCTGCGGTAAATTCTAAGGTTAAAAGAGAGTTTTTAATCTTATTTCAAGTTCGAATTTCAAGGATTTTACTTGAAAGCAAAGTTAAAAAAACTAGGAACTCGAGAAATTAGGAGTCCGTTGTGGTACTTATATTTAAAAATTGCTGGTGAATGTAATGTTATTAGTAGATTTAATACGCCTGAGAAAAAATGAATCCTTAACGCAGAATTACTAACGTAACATTTTCATTTCAACCCCAATGGAATATTTCACTCTGACATCTACATGTGCGTATGCATCAAAAATATAGTTAACATACATTTCAGCAGTGGTATTTTAGTGTTACACTCAGCTCTTCCCAACTTGAATTTGAATCCAGTTTTGAAAAGAGAATTTCGTCTTTTCATCTCCTGTTTGCGATGTCAAGGTTTCGTAAAGAAATCGAGAAGGTGATTTAAGATCAGCAGATTTAAAATGTTTAAGCTGCACGCAAAAATATTCGTAATAAGTTACCCATTTGAGCAGTGGTTCCTAACCGGTGTACAGCGGCACCGAGTGGTGCCGTGTGATCGACTGAGGGTGCCGCAATATTTTCTGGGGAATAAATAAATGATTAAAAAACTTTAGAAAAAGTTATTTTTGTATCATCGATTCTCTTCTCATCTCTGGCACCAGCGGTGTCGATGCTCCGGTATCCATACGCCCGTCACTACACATTAAACTTCGATCTTATTGGCTCTGACGTAGTTTAAAAGGAAACCACTAGCTGCTTTCGGTTGTATTAATACGTCATTGCTCATATGTAACCAATGTTACAGTTACATTTTTGTTGTCCTTCATTTTACGGTGAATAAAACAACATCAGTGTCAAGACGAGTATTTATCATTTTCAAGTCAGCAAGGGACAAAATTTTGTCATAGTGACACTGAATTTAATACAGAATACTAATAAACATGGTTTTCTAACAAGGGTGCCGGGGACTTCTGAAGGGCATGGCAAGAGTGCCTCGAGCCAGGAAAAGTTGGGTACCACTACATTTGAAGATGAGTCTATTTCATTTCTTGAAAACATATAACGTTGATCAATATATGTAGATGAAATGTATATATATTATTATCCATCAACGTGGTCATAGTAGGTGAACCGTTTCTTTGTCGCTTCAGTCCTAGATCTTGGCCTGAAAGGAAAGACTCTGTAGCCCACTTCATCGTTGTATTCAAGAATACTTGGAAATGGGGAACACAGCTCTTTGTTTGATTTTTGCTTCGTGGTTTTTACTGGACACATAATCGAAAATAGTATGAAAAAGGAAAACTAGGTTAATTGTGTGATAATTTTTTTCTACATATTTCTGATGCATATGACCTCGAGATTTCATGTTGTCAAAAAGGATATAGTCACAGCATGACCTTACTCAAACGAGTATGGCCTTATTTCGGTCGAATATGAATATCTGCAGTTGACAGATACAGGTATTAATGGGCGGAAATACTGTAAGTGACCACCCTACGTTGGAGCTCGGAAGTCGTCGCTTCGAACTTGATTCTCACCTCTTTCTTAAAGGGACAGTTTCTTCACTTCATTCACTCTAATGAGGTTAAGGTTTCAGCGGGACATGAATAAAAACAATCTAAGTCTACACTGTAGATTTTCTAATCACATTCTTTCGTAAAATATTACCGGTAAATCTATTATATGTAAGCGGGAAGTAAAAATGTTATTAGTCTGCTGATCTGTTTACTCCGGTTTATTCATTATTTGTCGTCGACAAATAACGGTGCAAATAATCTGCAATAAATTATCAACCTTCAAAATAGCTGCATTATTTAAGCGCTGAACTCTGCCCTTCTTAATCTAGGAACAAATCCAGCTTGAAAGGAAAGCTCCTCATTTCATTTCCTCTCTCGTGTCTCAAAATTGTCTGTGCAAAGCTTTTCGAGTAGCCTATATTAGTGTCTTGTGAATTTAGGTATTCGTCTGAGGCTTTTGTATTTCCGTACAATTTTGTAGCGAGCGTGACTACGTCATTGGAGTAATGGCATTTTCATTTCTGAGTAAAATATCTGACGTCAACAAATTCATAAATATGTTGCCTGAAACCCTCTTCCTGCCTCTCCCTAATTCTGCCAGGCTTCTAGATCATATTCTAAGTCCCTGCAAATATCGACGTCATTCCTTACGAGCTGTTAGATTACAGGTATCGCGCCAAGAAGACAAAGTATAATCTGAAAAATAAGTTACGGAAATTTCAAATATAACGTCTAGATGTAGTAAAATTCCAAAGGAATAGGTGGGAGGAGTAATCATTCTTTTTTACAGTGGGAAGAGTGATAGGAGGGAATGTAAGCATTATATGGTTACAACAATACTTAATACTCTTTAGTATAAATATGGCATAATTTTTATTTAAACAGTAAGAAAGATTGGGAGAGAAGTGAAGAGCAGTATGTCTCAAGACTGTTATGAAACAGCGTGTGCAAAATGTCAATGGAAGCGAAACAATAAAGTTGCGTGTGATGTCCATGCACCAGGAATATGCTTAGAATGAAATAGGTATTGTTGCAATTTTGAAGCTGTTGTGAATGTATGACGTGGAGTGTAATTTAGTGAGAGTTATTTTGAGCTTGTGCTTTGAAATCATAGCCTTTTTTGGCATATGTGTATAGGAAAGTAACTGGTCAAGTGTAAAATAGTATCGGAGATAATCGTTTGGTATATATTTATGACTCTCTGATATCATATTGACAGGGTGAAGAGAAGCCAGGAAAGGACAGGAGATAAAGATGCAAATAACTGGCGTGAGTACATTGGTTGTGAATGGAATGTGGAATGGTTAATATTTGCGTATGATTTTTCACAATTGGAATGATGATAGTAGTTAGGTGAGAATGGTGTAAGATCAAGGGATCAATTTTTTTGTGATGAGGAAATGTGCTATAAGTGTTGCTGGTAAAGGAGGTCGAGTATTTTCAAGCAAGGGAAGTTGATAGTGATTATCACCAAGATTAGGTTATAAAGATAAAAGGAATTTATAAAGATGGAGCAATGAAAGTAGTATGGCTACAGGAGAAACAGAAATAGTTAACTATTTAAATACCTATGACTAAATGTGACCGATGATAGTAGAAGAAAAAATTGGTGGATTACAGAACAGATGAGCAAAAGAAGGGAAGAAAAAGTTAGAGTGCATGAAAGCAATGTTCAGAGGACTCTCCTTTGTGGAATAAAGCGCGGATGATAAATGTGAGTGAAAGAAAAGGCTCAATGCTTGTTGAATGCGTGGAGCAACAAGGGCTGTAAGGATGACGTACGAAGCGTCAGGAAAATTTCACGGATAAGGTAAAGATAGATCTGGGGGATTTATGATAGTTTGGAAGACATGTTGATAAAAATTATGTATAATTCTGAAGGTATGGAAGGAGGGAGGAGGAGAGATAGGCCTAGAGAGTACTGGCTGGATGAAATGGGAAAGGTTTGGAATTAGAAGGGTCTTAGTATCCAGAAAGTGAGAGAGTGAGTGCAAAAAAAAAGGAAGAAAAGGTAAGTGGTGCAGTGTGTATGTGATGAGTCTACATGCTGACCCTTCAGCAATATTTTTATTGGCATTACTTAATGCGATACTGTACCTGATACAATACAATAACATAGTGTTACACATTTTTCAGTATGTGCATGCGTACAGGGTATACGCACAAGTTTGACTGACGTTAGGAGAAACTACGCACTTAGAATGTGTTTGCTTGCCTTTCATGCTCTCTTTGTTATGAAGAATTTGGGGTAATTATGTTTAAAAAGAAAAAAATGTTTAGAAAATACTTATACTGTATGGGTTTACACAGCTTGTAAACAGTTAGAATAGCTATGTACACACACTGTTAGAAGCATTTAACTTTGCAGATATATCTCAAAACTCAAATGGCAAGTAAGCCAATATTTTAAATTGAATGATAATTACAAAATACTAGTAAGGATTGGCTATTAGATACTTTATATAGAAATGCACTAGACTATAGGCTATGAGAGCTAGCTCCTGGAGTACCCCATTATGTATGTCTTTTGATATGCTTTTATTTAACCTGACTTCTGCGTCTGTTTGAGCCAAAACTTGTTCCCTTCGTCCGATGGACTTGAAATTTCGTATGGTTACTCAATCCCTGTGTCATTACAACCTTTCATGATCAGTAGGTCAGCAGTGACCCCTAGTAACCCTACAGTGACCTCTCCCAGCATCTCAGGATTTGTACGAAGATCTTCGGATTTTTCATACCTTCTTTGACTCGGTAGAATAAGTTAATAACTCTACGGATTTTTCAAACGTTCTTTGGTTCGTCAGGATATCATGCTCAGTTTCGTTAGCTATAATCATAAATCGGTTATAATTTCTGTTAAAACTAAAAAGTATAAAATAAAAACATACGAAAAAAATTTTAAAACACCCTTTTATTAAAATGCACCTAAAAGTAAAAAATGACTTTTCGAAACTCACCAGGATTTTCTTACAATTAATCATTCTGCTAAAATAAAAGTGCGGGCGCCAAACATGGAAGGAAATGCTATAAGAAATAAAAAAAAAAAATACATTTCTTTTCTTGCAGCATTTCCTCACATGTTTGGCGCCCATGCTTTTATTTTTGTACACATAATTAATTGTCAGAAAATCCTGGTGTGTCTTAAATTTTTTTATGCATTTTAATAGAAGCGTGTTTAAAAAACTGTATATTTTTTTATAGTTACTAAGCGTATTTCGTTATTTGGCAGTAGGGAAAAATCCCACGAGCTGTCTGTTAAGTTGAGGTGACATTGTGTGTGTGTGTGTGTATATATATATATATATATATATATATATATATATATATATATATATATATATATATATATATATATATATATAAGTTTACATATTGATGATTTCATCAGTTATTTCTAGAGTACAATGCTTTTCTAAACAGCAAAGACAAGATAAGTATTTTATTACGTAGATTTTGTTCCCGTCCCACCAAATAAGAGTGCATCACTCTGAATACAAACATATGGCAAAAAATTCTCAAATATGTAATATAGGATAAGGTTAACTAAGTGAAAACCTAACAATTTTAAAAAGTTATTGATTCAAAGCTCTCCGATATTGATTTTTCGATTCCCAACTTCCCTTGAAACATGCGTAGTAGTAAAGAAATGATTTCCATGCATCGAGAAACACTGAATATAATATTGTGATAAAAACATGAAACAAAGGTATTGCCGCATAACCTGTACTTATGTGGGGTTCATGAAGGAATCTCATTCAAAACATTTTGCACTGACGAGTAGTCTTTATTATGAATACATTCATCTTACTGAACTCATATCTTTATGCTTGTCAGTGCCTTATTTAAAGGAGCTGAAAGCCAGATACTTCAAAGTTTACCCACTTCTCTCTGTTGTTCTCGAATTTTTAACCCCTCTGCTTCACCTTTCAATAGAGAATTTTTATCTTTTTCTTACTGTGTATTTGTGTATGTAATTATGCATACATGAATGTCTGTTTGTTTGTAACAGTGGATATAAGTGCATGTGTGTGTGTGTGTGTGTGTCTATCGTCAGGCACAAAAGGAAAACGGGCAACCAAGTTAGATCAGAGTATCTTCAAGTCCACTACCTCTTATCCAGTTCCTCGGTACGTCCCGCCATATTTGACAAGAGCTCTGAAAATATAATTGGGATAATACCGAAATATTGAGCTTTAGATAACATCCAGCATCCGCTTCCCCCGCCCCTTGCCCCTCCGACCCCCAGCCAAAGTCAGTCCAACCAGCCTTGCCACCAACCCCAGCCCCCAGCCACAACCCCCACCCCCATCACGTGACCCTCTGGCTCGTGGTACCGCCCTTCCTCCCTCCTTCCCTCCCTGCCAAGCCCTTGAGATCAGAGTCAAACATCTGTAGCAACAGACACCCTGCAGCCAAATGGACCTCTCTTCTTTTATCCATCTTATCAAGGGATGCTGGGCACACCTCAGTTCCAGTTTAGTTCTTATCTACCATCTATAAAACTCGCTTCGTTCATAAATAAGAAAGGTAATAACAGGGTAATATTATCACACCAATCACAAATACCGCCACTAAATATGTCTAAAGAATCCCCTTTAG
This sequence comes from Macrobrachium rosenbergii, assembly GCF_040412425.1. NCBI lineage: Eukaryota > Metazoa > Arthropoda > Malacostraca > Decapoda > Palaemonidae > Macrobrachium > Macrobrachium rosenbergii. The sequence goes on along the minus strand of NC_089781.1, from coordinate 57,308,283 downwards.
CTATGCCATGTCTTCACGTACGCGCACACGCACACACACTCCTTCCTCGTCTTAAATTTATTAGGAGAATCTCTCTCTCTCTCTCTCTCTCTCTCTCTCTCTCTCTCTCTCTCTCTCTGGCGCGCACACACACACACACACACACACACACACACACACACACACACATGCAAACACTTTCTTTTTTTAACGGCTAAAAATTCCTGTCATAAGATCAGTATTCAAGTATATAAACGATCATCCTTAAATATTGGAGTGGTACATTTGACTGTTCTTCATCCACTTTGTTCACTAACTTCAACAAGTATAATGTTAGATCAATCTAGGACAAAAAAACCCGTTACAGTTCTACTCTGAAATTTCAGCTCAGCAATATACACAGTACCTAACGAAGACTCACAGGCAGTAGGGAATGATGAGGCTCCTAATGGGGCTCGTATTTCAGTGGCTTTTCAGGGCAGTAGAATCACGACTCTCTCTCTCAACGGCTCATTGCTGCTGTTCTTTTAGTATGAAGTTTATGTATGTATGAATGCATATGTTTTGTGTTCTCTTCTCATAGCCAAAGAGCAAATAAAATATGTATTGTCAACTGGTATTAGTTTGAAAATTCCAGTGATCAGCTTTACAACTACAAAAAACATTGAATTAAGAAAAAGGAAAAGAAAATACAATGTGAATACAATTTTCTGAAGTTGACAAAAAGCATATAAAAAGACAACTGCAGAAACAACATCTGCAACATCCCAAGAGCGCCTGCCCTGCAATGAGAAGCAGTAACTGAATTGAAGATCTACGTGTCCCAAGCGTAGACTTCATTGGATCGTCAAGATGACTGAGTTACGAGTATGCATGTTTCATCATCAGATCAAAGATATTGAATTTGAGTCTTCAGCAAAGAAGGGGGTCGATGTTAGAAGTGATTTCTTTTAAAATTCTGTTTTAACCTATCCTCCCTGATGATCCGTAACTATAATTATGCTGAGATAGGTCTGTATTGCAAAAGTCACCATCCAAGAAAGGATTTTGTTATGGTTGTTGTGTTCCTTGTCGTCAGGTTAAAATATTCTCCATTAACTTTTGTCTTTCATTATTCTAAATTTATAGAAAGTGTCATCTAAATATCGCTTACATAACGTTAGCCTAAATTGATATGGACGCTTTTCAACCGATTTACCATCATAACAGCAGAGAAAAATGTCAACGCAGGTAAACCCACAGGGACTATCCATTGCCTCACTACCACGTACCTTGTAATCAAGGCCGTCGAAAGAACTGGACTTGTCGAAACGTCGCTTAAATCCGCATCCTTGAAATGTTTGCCATTTTGAAAACTGGTTTTCACCTTAGCAGTGGTGTGAGTCAACATCTGTTTTGCATCAAGAATCTCTTCAGCCCAGACAATGAAGTAACTCACAGCATGCTGTCCACAATTAAGGGTAAAATCTTCAGAACAAAGAAGTTCGAGCTCATAGCAAATCAGTGACCCTACACAGCCAAGTATATGACAAAGATAGGCTTAGCGTCCCTGTTTTGTTACGATTCATGGAATGAGGAAAACAGACATATATGTTGCCTTTCCAAATCAAGAGACTTGTTACCAGTGTTCACGATCTTTTATATTCAGCAACTTTGAAACATCAAACTAAAGTTCTGGTAGTTCCTATTTGACATGTATCACACGCAAGTCTTGCCTACAAATCCATTTGGAAGTTCACTAAGAAGTTGTTATTTCATCCACTTAACTCACAAAAACTAAATAGCGCTCTTTAGTCCCTGTACACTTTTCACCTTTTGCAAGTAATGTATGGAAAGAATAAATAGCTTTCGTCAATTTGTTCGTGATCTACCAAGAAACATTACAATCATAAGGTAGTTTGATGTTTTCATTTTATTCCCTTAAGTTTTTATACTTTCTGCATGAATCCTCTTATTGGTTGTATGGGCACATTGATCTGTGACAAAAGTGAAATACTCCTAATAGCCACATATTCTCGTATATTTTGTTCGTGCATTCCAACTCTGATCTCTACCAGTCTTGCATTCCTAACTTTCGTAAATAAAATATAAACAGGACAACTAATGAGTCCGAGTAATTCCTGACTCAGTTCATCTTTGCAGATCCAGCTTATAAGACACTTCACAAAATAACATAGAAATTAATAATGCTATACAAACGGCCTTCCCCATTTCTTATTAAGTTACTAAGTTCTGTTAACGCACCGACTCTTGTCTTATCTTTATAGATGACTTTTCAGTCTATCGTCTCTCCTTTTATTGCTCGTGGTCATGATTCAGCACTCCATTTTTCTGCATTGAGTTCCCAGTTCTTTTCTGCCATTTGCATTCCCATTTCATCAATAGACCTTAATTTGAATATTCTCTCTGAATCTCCATCAGGAACTTAGCTGAGTTCAGTGCCTCTTGAAGGGAGCGTCTATTCCGTTTCTCTTTCTTCTCTCATCCAGCTCTGTAATTATGCAGTTATTTTTTAATATAATCGCATTGAACAACTCACTTCCAGTTATATTTTCAGTACCCAATGTTTATCACAATGTTTAAAAAGTTATACAACTCAAATTTCGACACTTTCATTCAACAATAAATCAGGTTTGTTTTATTGGTTCTGTGAGTTCTCCTCACAGAAAAAGACGAAAAAGTTCAGTTTGCCAAATTCAATGAAAAATCAAGCTTGTTATTTAGATTCAATACGCTATTTGCCCGTTCATTGCTAAAGCATTATGTTGGGTTTAGTCATCCTAAACTAGAATCTCCTCCTTTTTTGGACTTCAATCTTCTATATCCGCTTTAATAAGATTGAATTAAATGTAATTCACTTGATCAATGACCCAAACCGAAAATAAAAATGATTCGAAAACTGAGCAGAATGACGGGAGCTTCCGTACAAACATACTTTGGTCATTGTTTTTAAATGCCATATATATATATATATATATATATATATATATATATATATATATATATATATATATATATATATATATATATATATATATATATATGTGTGTGTGTGTGTGTGTGTGTGTATGTATGTATATATATATATATATATATATATATATATATATATATATATATATATATATATATATATATATATATATATATATATATATATATATATATATATATATATATATATATATATATATATATATATTGTTATGAACCCATATTGGGTTCATCAGGTTCTTTAAAATAAAAATATCGGGACTGGAATGACTGGCACAAACTGAGGCAGACAAAGGAGGAAGGAGCAAACTAAAACCAAAGTGGTAACCTTAATGCTAATTTATTTACAAAATTTAAACGTTTATACAATTGTGCAAATGAGCCAGGCTCATCAATATTTACACAAGTGAGTCAGTAGCAAAAAACAAACAAAATAGTTCAATAAACTATCTAATCAGCAATTGCAAATATAAAGTCACAAACATTAAATAGTTATTAACACTATGCTAAACAGGAGTCGGAAAAATACGTCAAATGTGACCTCGAAGCACATATCTGAAATTTACAGATGAAACAAATGACCCGTCAAAAATAATTTTCACATAACGGACAAATACAAGTATCTGAAAACTTTGTCACAATGAATAAGTTAACCCAAAAATACAATGAAACCTTAACACACGCAAATCATAATGCTTCTTACAGATATAATTGGGTTAAATACGACCACCATGGGGTCAAACTGAAGAGGTGAACATCCAACATAAGCAAGTCCGCCATACTAGGACCAGAACACCCAAATGCAGCGAACATCTAAAACAGGTTGAACTGCAGACGAAGTCACGCTCCAAACGACAAGGTCATACTCCACACGATGAGACACACCAATCCATCTCGAACTCCAGGTAACTAATACCTGAAACTACTCCGACTGGCCCTCAGGTAGGCTGAGGCTCTGCTGCTGAGAGACTGACTAATGTTAACTGCTTCTTGACTCCATGGTGGCCTGCTACTGACTGCTTGTCGTCACACAACACTTGACGGACGACACCTCACCTGCCAACGGGCAAATTGAAATTACAGGAGAGACAACCAACCAGAAGGAAACAATCTGAATATGATTGTTCCTTACAAACAACCACCTAGCCTGACAATATATATATATATATATATATATATATATATATATATATATATATATATATATATATATATATATATATATGCATAAATGTATGCACACATGTGTGTGTGATTGGTTAATGAGTACTGATAACCTAGTGTCCTCTATTTTCATTTGCAGTAAATTGGGTACATTATTGAGCTGCAATTGGTCAAAATCAGGATGGCTAATGGCATGCACAAGGAACCCTACCCTGAAAACCTTGCTCAGAACAAGAGGGAGACATCCCACTAAGGCAGGGGTTCCCAAACTGGGGGTCATGACCCCCAAATGGGTCATGAGCCCTTTTCTGGGGGTCATGGAGGGTCTAATTAGCAACTGTATGCACTACATTCAGCTTGCCGGAACAGGGCTAAATTTTTCAGTCAGTCTAGGAGCTGGCTCGAGTGCATGTGCAGACCGGTAGTGTATTGTAGGCACCATGGCTGCCAGATTTATCATAATTATGCCAATTTATTTGTTTTATTTTTTTGTCTGTTTGGCATAAGAAATTTTGACTAATATGACAAGCCGTATCTGGCATAATTTTGGCATATTTCACTATTATCTTATATACTTATATTTCTTATGTATAGTTTTTAATACCCACTAAAAAATGGAATCAAGTTGAATAATAAAACGTTGAACTACACAGTGTTTGCGTTAAGACATGGTAACGGACGTGATGGCATCACGTCATATTTAATGTATGGGTCTAGTTCGTGTCTGTTTTCACCACCTGGGTCCTGCGGATTCACAGAACTCTACCTGCCACAGCGCCACCTTATCAATCCTTCCCTTGAAGTTAGCCACACCACACACAGTACTGTGATACTTGAGCGACATGAGTTTTTCTCTCTCTCTCTTCTTCACTCTATATAAAAAATTACTATTGAATAGGAAGGTGGGGCTGTGTAAGGTACATGGCATGCATGTATTTTTAACTATGGTATTGGGTGTTTTACACCAATTTTTTTTACCCATCCCATATATATAACCCCACGTTTGAGTTAATGTAAATTGTCTCAACAATGTGCATGATTATTCTGAGATATGGTTATGTATGTCAGTATGATTGGGACTGGAGAATTATCAATGAAAAAATGTACATATGTACAATTACTGTGGTCAGAGTCACTTATCCACCAATTAATTTTTCCCATAAATTGACTTCACTTTTTGGGTACGGGAATTTGTAGTACACTAAGTTGTTCTTCCATTATATTTTGGAATTTTGTTAGTTTTTATGTTTATGTTTTGTCGTACGATTCTTTTCGTTCCCAATGCTTGATAACTTTCTTTGCAGATGTCAAAGAAGAGCACATATGAGAGTTTTCTCAGCTTCAGCTTCTCATGTATAGCGAACAATGGCATGCAGATGCCGCAGTTCGTCATCTGCAAGAAGACACTTGCTAATGAGAGCATGAAGCCCTTCAAGCTGAATGAACACCTCACCAAGGTTCATCCAGAAGTAGCCAACAAGGATACTTCAAAATCAAGGAACACCAGCTCAAACGGTCGAGATTTGATCATGGAACAGGAGTTCTCTTTCAACCTAGCAACGTTGTCAAGGCATCGTACAGTATCTCCCTTCTTTTTGCAAAGCAGAAGAAGCCACACACAATTGGAGAGAAGCTTGTTAAACCTTGCATGGTAGAGGCTGCTCGTCTTGTCCTTGATCAGAACTGTGTCAACAAGCTTAACCAGATAAGTCTTTCAGACAACACAGTTAAGCAGCGCATCGATGACATGTCGCAGGACATCAAATCTCAGGTGATAGAGAAAATCAAACTCTCTCCCTTCTTCGCCATCCAACTTGATGAGACCACAGACATTGCACATCTTCCTCAGCTTTTGGTTTATTCTCGGTTCATCTCTGAAAATCAGGTGGGGGAGTTCCTCTTCTGCCGCCCACTGATAACAACAACAAAGGCTGAAGATATCATGAACATAGTGTCCAACTTCTTCAAAGAAGAAAAACTCTCGTGGGCAAAATTGGTTGGTGTCTGTAGGGACGGAGCTCCCAGCATGCTCGGCTCCAAGTCAGGATTTATGACTCTGGTCAAAACGAAGAACCCAGACATCATTACAACACACTGCCTGATCCACTGTGAGGCTCTTGCCTCCGAGATGCTTCCTGCTCCTCTCAAAGATACCTTGGAAACAGTGATCCGCATCGTCAATCATATCAAAGGAGGGACACTCAACACCAGGCTGTTTTGTAGGTTGTGCCAAGACATGGATTCTGCTCACCAAGACCTCCTCTTCTACACATCTGTTCGTTGGTTGTCAAAGGGTAATGTTCTCGCTCGTGTATTTGAACTCTGATGAATTGCAGATATTTCGGCAACCCAAAGGAAGAAAATGGAGCAGCTGTTAAATGACGTTCAGGGGCCATTTAGATATAGTCTTGCCTACTTGGCAGATGTTTTTGAAGTTTTGAATGGACTCAACCGGCAACTACCGGGCCCAGATACCACCATCATAATGCATACCGATGCCATCAAGGCTTTCCTCGGCAAACTAGCTCTCTGGAAGAGGAAAGTTGAAAGGGGGAATGTAGCTTCCTTTCAGCGTCTGAACGAGGTCATCGGAGAAGAACCACTTGCTGTGGAGCTGCAACAAGAGATCAAGGAACACTTGATAATCCTCCAAGAAGAGTTCAAACGCTATTTTCATGAAACTGATAGAAATGAAAATCTACAGCTGATGCTTACCTGCAATCCTTTCCGATGCACTGTGGATGGTCTTCCTGATGACATACAAGAGGAATTCTTGGAGCTCATCAACAACACCGCAGCGAAAGAGGAGTTACAGGAACAGCAACAGTTCAACAGCTCTAACTGCTGGGTCAAGATGCTCTCCGCTTTCCCCAAGACCAGCAAATTTGCCCTGAAAGTACTCATTCCTTTCTCATCCACTTACCTCTGTAAAAGTGGTTTCTCGACTCTCCTGGTGATCAAATCGAAGGCTAGAAACAGGTTGAATGCGGAAGCAGACATGCGATGTGCCTTGAGCCATACAGACCCTCATATTGATTTGGTTGAAGCATAAAAAGCAGGTACATTCTTCACATTGAAATATTAATACATCAGTCATTGTTAAAAAAACATTGATGAAGATCAATGGAGATTTTATTTTTCTCTCTGCTGTGGTTAATATTTAAAATTTTAAAATATATCTGCCATTTAAAATTAGTACGATTTTAGAAGGCTTATAAAAGTGGGGGTCATGACAGGTTTGGTACTGCTGTAAGAGATCACGTATTAAAAAAGTTTGGGAAACACTGCACTAAGGTAAATGGTTATTTGTTTTCTGGTTCCCTGGATATTTTCCGGGCTACCGCTCACGAATCCGCCTTGTGAAAATTGGCATCAACGTCTTTTGGGGTCACGATAAAGGGCGTGGGGCTGCCATCCTAACCCTTAAAGACTTCCTGAGGAACCAGAAGACTATATCGAGACGCCACTCTTTCCAGTGGGAATAAGTCGTATGATTTTATATATATATATATATATATATATATATATATATATATATATATATATATATATATATATATGTGTGTGTGTGTGTGTGTGTGTGTGTGTGTGTGTATAAATGATAAGCGCTTCGTCCGCGGAGAAATTCTAAGTCATTGTCAATGTTGTTCCTAAAGCAGGCATAGGTTCGCATCCTGCCGCGGACGAAGTACTTATCTATAATTCTCTTTGGGTGTGACTTATTCCCAAGGTATAGTGTATGGATATACATATATACATGTATACATATACAGGTATATATATATATATATATATATATATATATATATATATATATATATATATAGAGAGAGAGAGAGAGAGAGAGAGAGAGAGAGAGAGAGAGAGAGAGAGAGAGACTGGCTCCAGAAGAAGTTGCTCTTCTGATTTTTTGGGTTGTATTTGGGAACGAGGCTACTACAGTAATCTCACACCCACATCATCTGACGAAACCTAGATTTGTGTTGCAACCTTTTCTTACGTTGGATATTTACAATACCGGTTATTGTTTCAGTCGTCAACAACCTGAGAGGTCAAGAAGAAGGCCTAAGACCAAAATAATTATGCGTCATCGTATTATAAAACTTAGCTAGGGTTGATGTAGGCTTGTAGGTTAATTGTAGCAAAGAGTTGATGATGATTTTTCACAAATCTAAACCTTCCACCTCATGTTCCAAGGAATGCAGTACTGGGACCACTGCTGTTTGTCGCCTTTACTTCAAGAGTTGGGTGTAGTAAGGTGACAGTACTCTTCTTTTACAGTTATTCTCTTTTTTAATGCATTATGTTGTAGCTGATAATCTTGAAAGACATCTTGAATTAATCAGCAAATGGTGTAGTTAACGTAATTGAGGTGCAACCTAGACTGATGTGAAACTTTTGTTTAGCATCATTTCTAACGTGTTCTCACTTCATATTTTCTTGTGCATAAGTAACACTACTCCGTTGAATCTGTTGATTTAATAAAGCTTTTTGATGCCTTAGAGTCCAAGGTTATGTTTTTACTACTCTGTACGCATAGGCCTGTCTTCTCCTACCACTACGAAGCTAAGTATTGTCCAGAAGTTTCCAATATCTATGGAGATACTGTTAATTTTAGATGGTTCAGGTCTAGAGCTTGTTCATTATTTAAATATTGTTCTTTTGCTTGAAAGCCAAAAGCTTCTCATGAGTCTTACCTTCCTGGCACAATAGTTCAAAATTGTGTGGTTCATTCCCAGTAATTATGATTTAGGCCGTAATCGAAAGTTACCCTCCTTGGACATCTTCCAAAAGTTTTATATAGCACCGAAAACTCGAAAATCTTACAGTAATACACAGGTGATGTTTACAAATGCCGTAAATTCCATCATTGGCATTTGGGTTAGATTTTATTTCGTTTCTGTGTCTTTTGTAAAGAAAGGGATTCGTAATTTGTCCAATGGTGAAAGTAATTCTCAAGAAGAATTTTGATACACTTAAGAACTGCAGTTTAACTAATTAGCCGTAAGATATAAGATTAAACGAAAGCACTCCTATGTTTTAAAAAGATACTTTCCCGAATGCATTTCAACATTTTTTTATGGGAAATTGAAGCAATTATAAATTATTTTAACTTTTCTCTGCTAATGAGCTTCCAGGTCATTATGGAACTGGTAATTTGTATTGGATAAACATAAATCAAACAATTTAAGCAACTTATTGCGTTTTTTGCTATTACTATTAACAGTTTATAGATTGCCAATTTTCATTTTTTTTTCTCTCTCTCTCTTCTGAAGTCTTTATTTGTGGGTGTTTGATGCTTAATTTGTATTATCTTGAGTACGTAAGATTGACCTAGATATTCTCCAATCAAAAAGATATTAAAAAGTCAGTCGAACTCACTTGCTACTGACGAACAAAGTCATGACCCAGTTGGGGTACGTTTTTCTGTCTTCCTACTGTTGAGTCGGAAGGTACCTAACCACATCACCTCAAATGACGTTGGCTGAATGGTGGCCTCCACTGTGGGTCTCTGAAAATCACGGGTCAACGGCTCCGCAGGTTGTCCAGGACAACATTGGTGGGTTTGCTGTCCATCTTTTAGGGGAAGTGGAGGTTGAAGGCTGTGTAAAAGGCGGAACAGGTAAGTGACAGTAAAAGGTTCGCTCTTCAAGGCAACGAGGCACTCTTCAAATAGTCAAATTTTCTAACCGAAGAGGAACGATAGAGGGGAGAAATTCTGAAAATAACTAACTGTTCATGCCGAAATGACCAAACTTTTTTTGCGAGTTTTAGTTCCCGTTTTTCCTTCTTCATTTAAGGCTCACTGTATATAGATGAAATGTTATTGCTACTACATTTCACTTACTAAGATTTAATAAATATAAAAAAAAGAATACTCATTTTTAATATGACCAAAGAAGCATACGGTTACCTTAACCAAGCAAATGTTTCTCGGTTTTTATGCAATAGATATCTTTTTTTCCAGTAAAAAAAGACATCATAAACATAACGTTCACGATTGACAATGGATGACCAAGTTGATAAATTTAAGGAAGGAAGAGTAATTTTAGAAAAAGGGGAGAATACATACTGTATATAAATTACCTCTTATCTCAACATTTTGCCCTTTCTGATATTTTCACTGACTGGCCGTCCATCTGGAAGGGTTAAAACTAGAAAAATTTCGATATTAGAAAATATTGCTCAATATTTTCGGAACTGTATCTGGTGAAAAATGCCTTACACTTCATTAAATGGTTCCAAAATTTATCAAAACTTTCATTTCCAGCAATTTTGGAAACTACATTCAGAGGGTTTGAATTCTAAATGCAACTGAGGAGTTGCCGACACTAACCCAAAAGGTCTCGAGTGCAGCGTCACTTACGAAAGCTGGAACAGTTTCCACTTTTAGACTCTTATCTGATCATGACTTTTATTCTCATGATGAAACAGTTCGAATCTGGGTAACAAACATTGACATGCCATACGCATTCGAGTACTTTCATACAATGGCATACCAACCAGCAATATCCAATTTGTTGCTTCTACCTCTAAATGCTCATTCTTTTGCCAGCCCACTATTTATTCCAAGACCAGACCAGGGAAAACACATGAATTTCACTCGGTTGTTTCCATGTCTGTCCAGATAATTTATAAAAAAAAAAAAAGCCTCTCAATACATGTTAATTAAGATTGCAGCACTAAATGTCCTTACTTCTATACAACTCAAAACAGCACTTGTTGACAAAATTTTCTAACCGAACACTGCCAAATGTTTATATTTCCAATTTGTTCTACATATTACCTGAAATATTATCAGATTTAAGACAAAATAGTATAATACAGTAATAATGAACTGGTTTCTGCCATAATGGTTGTCCTTATGGCTGGTGCTTAACACGAAACTTTCTACCTTGTTTCTCGAAAGCACATTCCACCCGTACGCAGTGACACACACGCAAATGTGTGAAGAGGAATGGATGGAAAGTATGAATTTAGATCTAAGGGCGAAAAACGTCGATTATTCAAGGTATATTCTTATGAGGCCATCAAAACAGATCAGTGGAAATTTATAAATATAAATACTTCCACAGCATAGACGTACGCAAAAAGGTCAAGATTTGACCTTAACTTTCCACAGAAAGCTGAGCGAGCCGTTTTTCTCTCGCAGCCATCAAAAAGCTGGGTCAGCGGGTGCTGTGATGAGCCATCATCTCTTTTCCGTTTCCTTTCGCCCCCATTCACTCACACCAGGCACAACCCCATACGAGCACCGGAAGTGTCGAGGAAATATAGTGATAGGTTCCGGGCCATTAATTTCATAAACCCTTTCGGATCTGTTTCTGTCCTTCGTTACTTTTGCTTGAATATGTCTCTGCATCCTTTCTCCGGCTGCTCCAGATTTTTCGTGAGTTTGCTTATTTTCTGTTTATTCATTTTCTTTGTGTTAAGGTCTTATTCATTCGAGAGTAAAAGGAAGAGGGGAACGTAAAAGCTGATAATCGCTTTAGCTGTTTATCAAACTGCTTCACCTTAATACCGATTAAGAAAACCCGTAGGTCTACAGAAAAGAACGTAAAATTGGAAAAGATATTTTGTAAAATTTACAATACAAGCTATCGAAGAACAATTATTAATACAAATGCAGAAATCGAAAAAGAGAAAGAAATTTGAGAAACCTTGTAAATATAATTTTATAAACACTGGCACCAATTTGAGATCGTTGCGTTTTCAATTCAAGTAGCTCAATTATCTTTATTTTAAAAGGATTCCAAAAGATACAGTACCAATTAGGAGGGGATTTCCCAAAGTCAATTTGGGTATCTGCATGACAACAATAAACAGAATAAAATCATAACTCTTCAGTTTTCAATGAAATTTTGCATTTATAAATTTCAATCTTACCTCTTCCATTTTGAGTATATATATATAATATATATATATATATATATATATATATATATATATATATATATATATATATATATATATATATATATATATATATATATATATATATATATATATATATATATATATATATATATATATATATATATATATATATATATATATATATATTTCAATATATAGGCATATATATATATATATATATATATATTTTCTCACAACCTCACCGTTTCACCAGTTTCTTACATTTGCAAAGTAAATGACAAAGAAATAAAAATTGATGTCCCCCATTTATTACTAGAACTGAGGTTTCCACTCGCCCCTTTCATAAACTCTCTCCTTCATTCCCCAAAAATGCTTAACTAAGCCTAATCCTCTTCTCTGTTCACAATGACTGCCTAAGGACTTATTTTCAGTTGACCATCATACCTTCTTGGCTTCATCCAGGGCCAAGGAGGAGCCCACCCATAAAAGAGAAAGCTGGAGCCGCCATATTGAACATGAGGGTTATTGTGCAACCATGTGGTCATTATAGAAAATGTGACGAACATTGACCCTTGAGCCACCTACCAGAGATGCTGAAAGTAATCCCCAAGGTTACTTGTAGGCGAGGCAATGGAAAATCAGAGAGAGACACCCACCCGAAGCAAAAGAGCTCAGATGTCCTTAACCTTGCCTGCCCTTTGAACCTACCACATGTTCAACCACGAGGCTCGAACCAGAATATTTGTAGTGGCATTTTAATTTCCATCGCCAGCGCCTGATCAAAGAGAACACTGTCATCTAGAAGAAGGTAATGTACTGGAAATAGGTTTCTTAGTCAGTCTCGAGTCATGTTATTTCTCTGTCTAATATTTCATTTATTTTTTTCATTGTGTGATCACCCTCAGTAATTTGTGTTGGAGCATTCAGTGTTAACGTAATCCCAGTTAGTGTTGAACTGAGTTATCTGGCACCATCTGCGCATTCCTCAGTTTACCTTTTGAGCACCTTATTAATTCGTGCAAATACATTGTCTTGCATGTTTGCAGATATTCCTCGACAGTGAAATCTCTCGGTTCTATCCCCATTGTGCAGTTCCCTTTCAACCCCTTCTGCAATGTTCCAGTTATGAAGGCATCACCAGCGAGAATATTTATCCTGTGTAGAATTCATTCATTTAAACAGGCCTTATTATTATCGCCCAGTAATTCGTCATTCTTCTGATCTGTGTTGTTATGTAAATATAAGTAGTTAAGAGATCCCGTGAGTTTACGTAATTTTCCCTCACAAGAACAAGAAGAAGG
>NC_089781.1:57282467-57289967 GCF_040412425.1 Macrobrachium rosenbergii | reverse complement strand
TGAACTAATATTTCACGAATATAGGTAACAGTATGGAAAATAATAATTGAATTAGTATGGCATTAAAACCTAAGGCTAGTCATACACTTAATTAATAAGGTTACTTTGACAGTTCAAAGTCATCCTATTAGAGTGCCTTGAGGAGGCATTACAATGAAGTATTCGTGGGCTTATGTTAGGCGATGCCACGATACTTGTATGCAGCAGCACTGTGCCAGACATGGCACTAACAACACAGGTGCCTTGCGGCACATAGCTAAGTACATGATATCTAAATAGGTGGGTAATTGCACGGATTTTGCAAGTCAGGAACTTAGGACTTACAGTACAAGGGAAATAAATGACAGATGCAAAAGTAAGTAATGGTTGTTAAGAGAAGTTATGATCAATATATGAGAATTATATTCCTTAGCTTATGCAAAATGGCTAGGTTCATTCTTCATCCCAAAAGAGCATCAAAAGGCAGACATAGGGTGCAACTCCTCTTGCAGGAGCATCTGTCAATGTCAATGGTAATGGCACTGTGCCAGGGGTGGCACTTTTATGCGGTCAGGCCTAATGGCTCTGTTATATTCAATTTAAAAATGTACCATGCTTTTGTAGGCATGAAAAATGAAGTCAAAGGACTTATGGCATTAAAGAATCTGGCAGTTGCACTCTGCTTTTGCATAGTGGGCAGCAAAGTAAAATGAGGAGCCGTTATAAGGCTTTACAAAGAGATTCATGAATGGGCAAGATTTCCAAAAAATATTAAATTCAGAGACTGAAAAGAAAAAGAAAAAATTATCAAAGCGGTAAAAGGAAATATTACAAGAAGAAATTAAATTACAAAGTTATAAGAAGAATAAACAGGGAAAGGAACCTAGCATCCTCCTCTGGATAGAGGTTCCAAAGTTCTTCATAAGACAAAAGGAGAGGCACTGTGCCAGAGGGCACTAGTGCAAGGAGAGTTCAATGGCTCTCTTTAGGCTACCTGGAGTCTGCTCTGCCCATGACCCTTTCTCCGTGGACCTCTTTTAGGTCGATGGTTTCACTTGGTAAGGGGACTCAGTGGAACCGAGTCCAAGGAAGACTTCAAAGTGCCATCTGTTCTGGCTTCTTTGACAGCCAACTCAGAGGCATTCGTTATAAGTTATACTACTAGCTGTCACAGTTCCTTGAGTTCATCAGCCAGTTGAGATATGGCAGAATCCTTACTCATAGTTGTGTCTGCAGGGGACTGGGAAAGAGAGGAAGAGGTCATGGTGGGCGTGAGAGGCTCTCCGGTCACCATGACCAGCTCAGGCACAAAGTTGCAAGGCCACACCTTTGGGTGAGCTTCCGCTGTGGTCAGAGGAATCTGGGCAGAACCTGAGTATACTGTGAATTGGCTCTCATGCAGGCACTGGTATAGGTGCCAAGCCAAAGGGAGAGAGGTGATCTGGACTGGGATCCCTAAGAGGAAGGTCTATGGCATGCTCTGGCACTGGCACTAAGGCAGGCCCAGGCACAGGAATTAAATTGTGAATTTCTTCAACGTCCATGATGGGCGGAACGTGGCACTGTCCAGAACACTCAGGTGGCACTGGCAGAGATTTTGCGCCAAGTTTGGGATCTCCAGAAGGGAGATTCAGGGTGCACCTTGGCACTGGCACTGGGGCAGGGCCTGGCACTGGGATGTTAAAGGCTTGGTCCTCGAGATGGACTTATCTAGCACTGTTCAGGGTGTGCAAGTGGCACTGGCAGTGGGTTTAAGGCAAAATAGGGATCTCCTGAAGGGAGATCTGTGGCGTGCTTGGGCACTGGTATTAGGGAAGGGGCTGGCACAGGAATTGGATCTGACAGGGGCTCGACGATCCAGAAGATCAGAGCCTGACACTGCTCAGGGCATGTATGTGGAACTAGCAGCAGGTTTAAGGTAGGTCCTTGAGGGCTCTTAGTGCTTGATTGAGTCTTGGAGGGTTTAGGACCCCTGGATTTTCATAAATTAGGAGGGGAAAGGAAATCCTGTCCCAGGAGGGGGTCATAGCCTCCAGGAAGGTAAGTAGCTACTGCAAGAGTGCGGATTTTAGATCTGTGAGACCCTCAATTTGACTGTGGGGAAAATCATCTTCATCTAATTGATACCCTCCATTGTGATAAGCAGATGTCTGTCAATGGTGGCCCCACAGGGGACCTTATCTTCCCATGTGAGGGAGGTTTGGACATCAGTGTCATCAAATGCTGTGACCTGGCATGCTGGGTAGCTACCTTAGGGAGGTGCCACAGATATGGGACATTCGGCTGGAGGGCCTAAGGTTTTAGGCTTTGTGACTGCCAAAGCAATGACAGGTGATTTTGTTTTACTAGGGCATTTTGCCTATAGGGCAGAGTGTCCCTGAACCTTACATGTGGTGCAATAATTCTTGCTGTAATCTTTGCTTGGCACTGTCCCAGTGGAGGGAGCAGGCCCTTTGTTATTCATCCCAGAGCCAGACATTGCTCGGTTTAGCATGGTTTCATTTGGGGACTTAGCAGAAGTGCCTGGCTGATTCTCAGCCTTCAAGCAGCACTGTTCAGTGGAGTGCCCTGATCTTTCACAATAGCCGCACATGGGCTTCTTTTGAGAGTGACCATTCTTGGGCGGAGGCTGATTGGAGATAGGAGAAGAAGGCCAAATCTTATGGCCCCAGGAACTGGCTGCAGGATGGTGAGGGTCCCAGTGATCTGCCAAAAGGCAGCACTCATCTAGTGTCAGAGAGTTCTTATTGCAGAGGTAGGTAGTTAGGCCGGGGCAGAGTAGTGTAGGAAGTCCTCAAACTGGATGCTCTCTATTATTTCCTTGGCAGAGGTGGTGTTGCAGGAGTCTAGCCATCTCTTGAGAGCCTGGGATTTATGGCATGCCCAGTCGGCCCATGTCTGACCTGCCTCCTTCGGCTGTCCTCTCCAACGTTGTCTCCATCTTTCAGGGGTAGATTATGGCCCTTTGGACCTCTGCAAGACTTCCATGGTCCGTTAATGGGACAGAGCAGAAAGCAGCAAGGCTCTTTCCCTCCAGGTGTTTTGACAGGAGCATAGAGGTCTCTGCTGGCTGGGGCTTGAAGTTCCTGAAGACCTCTTCCACTTCGTCAAACCAGGCCTCAGGCTCCGGATCATTCCATTTGGGCATCATCGAGCTGGTGGCTGTGATAGAGGCCTGGAGAGGTGCGGTTGCAGGGCTATGGCCCCCTTGGGCAGCCATGGCGAGCTCATGGGCTCAATCCTTCTCCTCCTTATCTATTCTTTTCTGTCTATCTTGCTCCTCCCTAGCTAGTCTTTCTTGCCTGTCTCGCTCTTCCTTGGCTTCTCTTTCCTTTCTCTCTCTTCCTCCTTCTGCTTCTCTCTTTCGTCCTTCTGTCTTTCTCTTTCCTCCCTGGCTTCTTTGTCCTTTCTCTCTCTTTCCTCCTTGGCTTTTCTGTCCTTTCTCTCTCTTTTCTCCTTGGCCTTGACCCAATCTTGCAACTCTTGGTCCTTGAGCCCCAGGGATTTTCCAACAGCAACAAGGGCTTTGATTTCGTCGGCGTGAGAAGCCACATTGCCGAGGTGTTAAGGGAAGTTTCTATTACAGGGCGAAGGCTGTATTACCTAGATTGGACGAAATAAGATGGTTCAAAGGACAGTTCTTAATTGAATGTATCTGGGTTGTTCGCAGAATGCGCTCTTAAATGAACGTATCTAGGCAGCTCGAAGAGAGTAAGTGGTTCTTAAGGGAATGCAATTAATTGGTTGTTCGAAGAACGTGCTCTTAAATGAGCGTATTCTAGGCAGCTTGAAGAGTGTGAGGGGTTCTTAAGTGAACATAATTAATAGATGGTTCGAAGAACGTGCTCTTAAATGAATGTATCTAGTAGCCCAAAAAGTGTTTGGGGTTCTTAAGTGAACTTAATTGATAGATTGTTCGAAGAATATGCTCTTAGATGAACATAACTAAATTTAGTAGTTTGAAGAGCGTGAGAGGTTCTTAGGTGAATGTAGTTAACATATTGTTCGAAGAACATGCTCTTGATTAAACATAACTAGTAGTTCGAAGAGCATGAGGGGTTCTTTGGTGAACATAGTTAATAGATTGTTCGAAGAACGTGCTCTTACATGAACATAACTAGTAGCTTGAAGAGCTTGAGGGTTTTTTGGGTGAATGTAATTAATAGATTGTTAGAAGAAATTGCTCTTCGATGAATGTAACTAGTAGCTCGAAGAGTGTGAGGGGTCCTTGAAAGAACAAATCTATGTTGTGCTTAGAATGTAAGGTTCTCAAGTGAACGAATTTAAGGGGTTCATAGAACGTAAGGTTTATAAGTGAACGATTCTGCGTGTTTTGTGAACGTGAGGTTTTCAAGTGAACAAATTTAGGGGGTTCTTAGAACGTAAAGGTTTGTGAGTGAACGATTCTAGGGTGGTCTTGAACGTAACGTTCTTAAGTGAACGAATTTAAAGGGTTCTTAGATCGTAAAGGTTCATGAGTGAACGATTCTAGGGTGTTCTTGAACATAAGATTCTTAAGTGAAAAAATTTAAGGGGTTCTTAGATCGTAAAGGTTCGTGAGTGAACGATTCTAGAGTGATCTAGAACGTAAGTTTCTTAAGTGAACGAATTTAAGGGGTTCTTAGAACGTAAAGTTCTCAAAGGAACGAATATAGTGTTCATAGAACGTGGGGTTCGTAAGTGAACGATTTTATGTTATTCTTAGAACGAAAAGTTCGTAATTGAATGAATTTATTATGCTGACAAACACCTAGGGTTGGCGCAGATGAGCTTAAAGCTTCGGAACAGGGGTTTTGGGGAACACATGTCCTTAACCTGGCATAAATATCTGAGCTTTTCACAGTACAAAGTAACCACATGCAATAATATGACGCTATTATGAGTCCCAGCGCCGAGACGAAGTAATTAAATTCTCCTTAACATGACGAGTACAAATGCTTAAAACTGTCATGCACGAGTCAATTTCCTAGGGTCTCGTGTACAATGAATTTGACTTTACTTATGAATTTTGCCTGATGGGCATGTGACCAGATACTACGCTCAGTGACGTCACTACACACAGCCTCGTGACCTTTGTTTTGGCTAGAGGAAGGCAGACACCTGACGTTCACGTGGGAAAATAATCACTCAGTTACTCGTAGCACATGGCGGTCAAAAGGCAACGATTTCGAGGTGAACAAGGGCTCACATGGCAAATGAAATGATGTGTCGTTTATGCAAAAGTATTTAAAGTTTTGATACAAGGATTTCTTTCTGGTTTAAGCCTAATGCGTTTGCTACGACGAGCAGAAGAGAGAGATGTACCCCAGCAAAGCGAAAATTGCTGGACAGGCTATAGTTCATGACCCAAATTTACTGTGTAGCCTAGATAATTATTGGATGACAAATTGTCCAGGGCACAGGGAGGAAACAAGCACACTATTTCCTTTCTTAATCACTTATATTCACTTCCCCTTAGGGGGAGTAGTGCCGTCAGTGCACTTCACGCAGTGCACTGTAGGCATTACTTAAGGTTCTTTACAGCGTCCTTTTGGCCTCTAGCTGCAACCCCTTTCATTCCTTTTACTGCACCTCCATTCATATTCTCTCTTCCATCTTACTTTCCACTCTCTTCTAATAATTGTTTCATAGTGCAACTGTGAAGTTTTCCTCCTATTACACCTTTTAAACCTCTTACTCTCAGTTTTCCTTTCAGTGCTGAATGACCTCACAGGTCCCAGTGCTTGGCCTTTGGCCTAAACTCTATATTCCATTCCATTCCTACTTATATTCGCACTTCACTGCCTAGCTAATCCTAGCAGTTAAGGCATGCGGGTTACCATGCGTTAGCCAAGAAGCTTGTGTGTTGGAAAATATGCTCTCTCTTTGCTATAAAAATCTTCTTAGCATGCATGTGGCCTATTGTTTCCTACTACTGTTTACAGTCATGGTTCTATTTGCACTTTCATAAGCTAAAAATAATAGAACCATACTAACACGGTGGAAACTTGTTTGCTTGTGTTTATTTGGGATTTACGTTACCAGATTTGTTTCTAGTCTTGCATCCAGCCTTAGCAAAGCTACTGGCTGAGAGCTGCAAACTGCAAGGAGGTTCTTGCAATGAGCAGGCTGCGAATTCTGAGCATCAGGTCGCCACTTTTAGGTTATTACTCTAACCAAATTACTTATTCCTGGCTCAGGGATCCTCTTCTAGGGTTCAGTTACTGGACAGGGGACTTACCATAACAATTATATGTTCTGACTGCAGTTGCTAGGACAGGTAATAGCTCATTGAGAAAAACACTTGGCTGAGGGGCTGTACTTCAACAAGGGAATGTTGTAGATAGATGCTTAGGTTACTTTAAATGGAAAATATTTACACTGAAACACTTAAATCAGAAGAATGGAGAGTAATAGCCAGATAAGACGAAGTTCTGCTGTGTGATCAATTATTACAGCAGTTACTCAAACACTTGAGTTCTAGGGGTTATTCTCTTGAAAGGGAAACTGTAGATTTGCTTGTGGTTCCCAGGCCAAGGCAAGGAGCACAAGGCAAAACAGTTGTTTCCACAGCTGACAACACCTTATACAATTGAGAATGCAAGCAGTTATGTAGGGAAATATAGCAAATTCAGGCGAATCGAGTGTTGCACATATGGTGCCAAGATAACTCAATTCTTGTGCAAGATGCTTACTTTAAAATTACACACTGAGATAACTAAGTCAGGTCTTATGAGAAATCGTACTTAGGAAAAGAAAATGAAACTCACTAAAAGATCAAGATATGTGACTGTTCGAAAGAACCTCGAATCAGGACTTAACCTTAGACAGGCTGATGGAGGGGTCTCGTTGAAATTCTCCAGTATTGGAGGGATGAGTTTAATGGGAATGCACAGGTAAGTGACCTGGGGACCACAAAAGGTGACCACAGGGAGGGGTCAGCTCAAGAAGGAGCAAACAAGGGCAATGTGTGTTGGATCTGCTGAAGAGGGGGTTCTAGGGTTTCTGAAAACAAGGCTGCTGACGGCCTACTTTTTATAACCTCAGTGGCTTATTTTTCCCCTCCTCTCAGAGGGCATTAGGAGTGCTGGTGTCTGCTTTTGGGGTTCAAGATGGTGGCCCAGTCACATGTGTCATGATCTCCGTTTTCTGTGTCATGTCAAGGCCTCGTGTGAGGCTTCCAATCTCAGTGACCTCTGGCAACCCCATGTTTGCCAGTTGCTAGGGGGGACTCAGCTTTTCTCCCGGAATTCATCCCAAAGCTGGTTTGTCCGTGAAGCAGGGTTCTCATCTCCATTTGCCTTCACATGAAGTGAAGTTTTTCAAGCAGTCACTAGGTCTAGGAAAGATTAAGAGAATGTATCAAAGGGGGTAGCGTGGAGAGCATTTATGAAGGGGCTGATTTACTCACGCCCTTCCTCAGTTAGTTATCAGCATGAACAATACTATATTTTACTTTATAAGACAGTTTGGAGGTTGAGTTGGCTTACTAAGTGGTTTCCCACGTTACAATATGTATATATATATATATATATATATATA
>NC_089781.1:57237467-57279967 GCF_040412425.1 Macrobrachium rosenbergii | reverse complement strand
TTATTATTATTATTATTATTATTATTATTATTATTATTATTATTATCATCATCATCGTACAGATTGGAAGGTAGCGAGCTATGGAAAGAGTGGCGGCGTAAAGAGGCTCCGCCCCTCACCTGACATCCTCCTGCTTCTCGAGTTTCATCTCGAGCCGCAGCCATAGAGAGTGATTGGCGGAAGGCCTGGCCCTGGCAGTGGCAGCCTGTTCGGGTAGATCTTGTGGTGGTTCTGCGGTTCAGTGAAATCAGATTTCGCAAATATAATACTATTCAGGTGACCAGTGTAAAACCGGCATTAGAACAAACCAAACGATAAAAGTCCAGACGGATACCATTCTATGGAATTAGATTTAAAAGGGGGACTATTATATGACACCTCTTTCGTTGATAGGTGGAATCAAGTTCTACGTATTGTCTATCATTTAACCGATTTGAATGGCTGCACTTGGATTTCGATCCTGATTAACTGGTTTGACTCGGGTTGGTGACGTGCTTCTCTGAGTCTTTTGGATTCACTAAATTTTACTTTTTTTTTTTTTCTTTGAAAAGAAAACATTCCATTGACTCAGTCTTTTCCGAATTTTCCGATCAGACAAATGATTATAAACACCGCTGTGAATGATCTACTTCTTATTAAAAAAGAATATTGGGGTCATTATATGCAAATCTAGAAATATGGGCATACTTCTACGTCTTTTGAAGAATAAAATAGCTGATGGATGAAATACGTGGGTTAAAAAAGAATGTAAAAGTATATAACATGATTGACTCAAGATGAAACGATGATAATAAAAAGAGGAGAATAATTACCATGTATGAGACTAGGTACTGAGACTTAATCATCTTTAATGGCCCAATCTTCATTTTGTCCCTAAAAGGAAAGACCAATGAATTTCCAAAAAAGAAAAAAATTGTCTAAACCGTATGAAACGATATCAACTTAAGATACAGAGGGAAACGAAAGAGAGCCCACCCTCTTTCCCCCGTAGAATAAGAAAAATCTACCAAAGCCAATGTAATGTGAATCAGATGCTAATATCACAATATAAGATGGTTTTCAACAATCATATGCAGGGCAAACTAGAAATAGCTGAAGTTAGCTAAAATGGAATAATCATGCAATTAGCCAATGCCAGTATTTAAGCCAGGCTTCAAGAAAAAAACCAGGGATCAGGAGCGGAGGCAAAAAAAGAGTAGAACAAAGCAGCCAGATAAAAAAAAATAAATAAAGATCCATACATAGGTAGTGAAAGGGATGAAGCCTAAAAATCGAGATTTTAACGATTTCTGACCTTTGAATGAATGAACATTCTCGTGGCCACAAGAAAGGGAAGACTTTTTATTAAACTAGGCTCCATAGTTACCGGTACGGTCACCAGGAGAAAGGTAGTGAATGATAACCTGCGGGCAATGAAGGAGCACAGACGAAAACTTTTTACTGTAATAATGCCGACTGTAAATGAGCAAAATAAATTATGATCTACTTAGAGCACAAAAAATTAAACAGTCCGGAATTATAATAGCAATAGTGCAACGCAATCAAGTACGCATGAGGTCAGTGTATAGCTGTAGTGAGAGGACGAGAAATATATTAAGACGTGGTTAGGCACTTCGAGTGAACTTTGAAATCATATCAGCATCCACATAACTTTAAGGAGTATCATGTAAGTGCCTTGTAATACTTTTTTTGCTATTATCCAACAGTTGAAATGGTTAAAAAATTATAGTTGTTAAATTTAATCAAACAAAAAGTTTCACAGATAACTCTAGAGCACACAATGTTATGATAAAATGAACAAGTGAAAAAACAACGGGTTTTATAAATCAGGCATCATATGATTTATTGCAGTGAACATTCTTACACTGTAATAAATTCCTTTACACAGTTAATCTTATCCTGCTTTCAGTTAACACGCCGGAGTTCAATTCCCTGGCCGGCTGATGAACCAGAAACAAAATGAATGCTTGTAGAACACTACTCTGTAACGGAAATATTTTAAGATAGAAACAGCATCTAAAATGGTCATCAGAAATACCTTAACTAATATAAATTTATACATTTATTTGTGTATGTATATATATATATATACATACATATATATATATATATATATATATATATATATATATATATATATATATATATATATATATATATTTATGTATGTATGTGTGCATGTGTGTGTATGTATATTTTCATGATGTTGCCTTGTAATATGTATATCATCCTATAGTTTTGATATATTTACTCTTTTATTTATCATGTGTTATGTGTAGCCTAATAATAATAATTGTTGAAATATCATATGTAGTGTAGCATCAGATCTCAAAAGAGTTAGTGATTTAGGTAACGTAACAGTGTAATTTAGAATTCATAATAGGTTTTTAATAGTAGCATAATATATGAGCAACACGTGTGTGTTCTTCGAAGGCTTGTTTCACTTCAGCTGTCATCGCAAAAGTGCTGACAGGTCGAGATAACAATTGCTGCTCCGTTCTGGAAACCAACTCAGGTTTTTCATTTCGTTTTTAAAACATGCCAATCATTATTAGACAGTTGCAGTCTTTTTGATCATGTTAAAATTTCTGTAAAAGCTTTGTCCCATATGAGAAGAAGACAAAGGATTTCGCAATGTTACATACATTGCTGTGATCACGAATTGTTCTGATTGCACCCCATATGATTTTTTTTTAATCACGTATGCCCTTTTAAGAGTAAGAGTACATGTCTCAATTGATTATGTCATGTTTTGTAAGATTGCATTTCTAAACATTTTGCTTCCGTCTTCTAGAACTTTCTATTGTATCTCATTCCCAAAATGCCTTAATGGCGTCATATGACTGTTTCATATCCTAATGGAATCCTAAGATTTGTTCAGTCTGATTTCAGAGACCATTCAGATTGGTTCCCTTTCTCTCTCTGCCTCTCTTTCTTCAAAAGAGTGAAGTTATTAACGTAGAATATTTGCAGTCACTGGTATTAAACTTAGCTTTTGAGATCTGAATGTAGGAAAAGTGTAAAAATTTGGTAACAGCACCTGACAAAAAAATGTGTTTTGTGAATCTAAAGCAGTTACAAGTGATTTTGTAAAGGTTTTCACAAGCTTGTGCAAGGTAAAAATGAATTTTACTTACTATTACCATGGTATATTAAAGTATATTAAGAGAATTTTTGCCTAAGTGAAATTATTATTGATAAATCTTTTGTGTAGTTTTGTGTTCTTGTGTTTGCAATCTCTTGATTTTTCACATTTTATATTTTGGTGATTTAAGCACTTATTTACTTAGCATTTAACATTCCATACTTGGTTTCATTTTCATTTATTAAGATTTTCTTTTCAAATCTTGAGTAATTCTTCATAGTTAAAAATTTGCTTGATTAATTTAATTTCTTGATAATTAAAATGTTTTTATTTAGTTTTATTTAATAATTTAATTCAAGAACTAATTAAATTTAATGTTGTTTTCAAGTAATAGTAAATCTTTCAGATTGTGAATTCTACCCATACATTTTGAATTTAAAAATAAATTTTTGTATTTAAAATTTAAAAAAAAGCAGTGTTTCATTTACTGACCACCAGTGAATAGGATTAATTGTGTGCATAAGGCAAAGTGATAAACATGTTTTGTTCCTTTAGTTTTGCTGAAGCAAATTAAGACCAGGGAAACAGTTAAAATTGTTTGATGTAGTGATGCCCTTTTATTCCAGTATATTTCTTGTCTAATTGTTGATACCTCACACTTATTTTGATAAACTTAGTTTGATTTTTCAAGCAATTAATTAGCTTTTTAGGGAATCACTGTTACCTTTGGAGTACTCAGTCATAATATTTATTGTTATGAGAGTTCAGGTATTTGGCTGAAATGAGGTAATTTTTTAATTCTGTGATTAGTTGTGTAATAACCAGGTACTTGGTACATATCATAACAATAGAATTTGGTGCCCAGGCCTGGGAACAAAATAAAATATCACTCTGGTTTATGGTTTATACGGGTGGTGTTAGGGATATATTTTGATAGGAGAGTGACCACATATATAGTTATTTTTGCATTATACTGTGAATTATTTAGTTGAGTTACTTAGACAAAATGGTTCTGTTCAATATCCAGGAGTTTTTAGCAGCTCCTTCCATCCAAGAGTTATCTGAATCCAACCTGACTAAGGTACAGTGGACTGCTTTAGCAGTGGCATGTGGTGGTAATGTGTCTAGTGGTATGATTAAGGCACAAATGAGATGTATTGCAATCCAAGCATTGATGGACTCTGGTAAAACAGATGAAGAGTTATGAGAGGCACAAGATTTGTTGAATGCAGATGAGGTAGAATTTATAGATAAGCAAGAGCAAAAGAAAGAGAAAAGTGATGCAGAAGGAGAGCTTAGATGTATAGAAACCAAAGAAAGCTTGATTAAGCTAGAAATGCATGCAGAAAAAGGAAGAGAGGAAAGAGGAAAAAGTTTGATTAAGCTGAGAATGCTGGCAGAAGTAGAATGAGAAGAAAGGGAGAAAAGAGAAAGAGAAGCAGAAGAAGAAAGAGGAAAAGCAAGACATGAAAGGGAGATGGAGTTAATAAAAGCTCAATCCACATTACCTGTAACACCATCTAACCATATCCAAGGTACTCAAGAGCCTGTATTTGATGTGGTAAGAGTGCAGAAGTTAATTCCAAAGTTCACAGGAGAAGCTCCAGATGAGTTTTTTGATCTCTTTGAAAAAGTGGCTTCAGGTATGGGATGGCCAGAAGATAAATGGTCAGTCTTGTTACTGAGTGTTCTCATTGGCAAAGGAAGAAGTGCCTATTTAGCCTTATCAGCTGATCAGTGTAAAGAGTACAAGGTACTCAAACATAATGTGCTACAAGTTACCAGATGACCCCTTAATATTACAATGAAAGATTCAGATCTTTGAGATAGGATGACAAGATAACTTTCTTGGATTATGCCTACAAAGTAAGAAGATGTTTCAAACGATGGTTGGAGGCTGCTAAAGTTAAATCTATGGACGAACTTGAGGAGTTGGTAGTCCTAGAGCAATGTCTTAGAGGAATTCCTGAACACATAAGGGCCTATTTAAGAGACAGAGGGAGGTTAAAAGACTTGACAAAGCTGCTACATTGAGTGAAGATTTTAACATAATTAGTAGCAAAGGGAATTATAATGTCAAGTACCAGAACCAACAATGCACAGGGTTTAGGTCTCATCCAAATTTCAGGAACATTACGACTGGGAATCCTTCTATTGGCAATGCCAGTACAAAGCCAGGCAATACCCCTCAGCAGTCAAATGTCAAATCCTCATCATCCACTTTCTCAAGATGGATACAGAAGATTAATGTTGCCTGCTTCATGTGTGGAAGAGCAGGACACTACAGCTGAGACTGTTATCAGACACAACAGCAGTCAAAGCCAGTTGATCAAGTGGTTAAAGGTAACCAGGTGAAACAAACTACGAAGAGCAATGCGGGGATATCTGAGACAGTTGGGAAGACTAAGACAAAACAAGCTGAGTGTTTAGCAACCAGTGGAGATGTAACCTCAAGCAGTAAGTGGCTGAGCAGTTTGTAGGCTTTTAAGTCATGTATCTATGAAGGTACACTGGCAACTCAAGGAGGAAGTGTGCAGGTACCAGTCAAGGTATTACGTAATATGGGGGTAACCATAATGTGGTAGTTCGTGGTGCTCACCCACAGTTATTTTGAAGGGTATAGGAGAAGAAGAAGTAACTCCTATATGCTGCTTGTACTTGTCATGTGAACTGGTGACAGGGAATGTTGATTTTGCTGTAAAGGACTCACTAGCTGTTGAAGGTGTGCATGTTTTACTGGGCATTGAAGTTGGTGGTGCACCATTTGTCCCTTGTCCTATAGTGACAGACAAACCGTTAAGGATTAACCCTACGGTAGATTTAGAGAAGGAAAACCCCCACTTGTTTCCAAGTTGTGTAACTACCAGGAGTATGAAGAGAATTACGTCTGCAAGTGAAGAAACTGAGGATTTACCTGCACAAGAAGGATCAAGTGAAGGATCTTTGAGCTTAGAAGAGCTGTTTCAGGAAAGTGAAGTTTCCCCTAGTGTTAGTAATCAAGAGATTTACCAAGAAGACAAGGATCCTGTTGTTCTTGAAGAGACTCAGAGTAGTCAAAGTGTTCCTGAAGATAGTAGTGAAACTACAGTAACGGAGTTAGCAGATATTGAGAGTTCAGCTCTTGAAGTTAGTCAAGTGACTAGAGAGAAGCTAATGGAACTGCAGAAGAAGGATACAACGTTGGTTCATTTGTTCTTCAGAGCTGTTGATCAAGAAGAGATGTAACAAACTCATACCTGTTATTATCTAATGGAAGGATTGCTAATGAGGAAGCATCGACTTGCAGATTTACCAGGAAATGCTGAGTGGGACGAATATCATCAAATTTTGATTCCATATCCAGTGAGGAAGCAAATGGTGGCAGTAGCGCATGAGTCTGGACATCTGGGAATCAAGAAGACTGTTGAGAAGATTATAGAATATTTTTTTCTGGCCTGGACTTCACAAGGATGTTAGCAGGTTTTGTCGAGAATGTCACACCTGCCAGAAAGCCCCCCCACAACCCATAGAAGTTAGAGAAGAACCCTTTAGCAAGGTAACTATAGATGTGGTTTGGCCACTTCTGAAAATGAAGAAAGGAAATGAATATCTGTTAACATTAATGTGTCCAGTGACAAGGTATCCTGGGGCAAGTCTTGTAACAAGTATAAGTGCAAAGGCAATTGCTGAGAAGTTGTGGAGTTTTTCTCCAAGTTTGGAATACCAGAAATTGTGCAAAGTGATAGAGCAACAAACTTTAGTTCTAAATTGTTCCAGGATGTGATGAACTTGTTAAGAGTGAAACAACAATTATCAACTGCTTATCATCCAGGGACTCAAGGAGCTTTGGAAAGGTTCAACCAGACATTAAAAAGTATGTTAACAAAATATTGATATGAATCAGGAAGAGAATGGGATACTGGTTTACCCTTGATGTTGTTTGAAGTTAGGAATGCTTATCAAGAAAGTATGGGATGTTCACCAAATGAAATGATTTTTGGTCAAGACGTGAGAGGTCCATTGAAGATTCTTGCAGAGAATTGGGAAGAAAATCAAGAGGAAATCCAAGGAGAATATGTGAAGAACTTAAGGAAAAGGTTATGAGAAATTAGAAAATCTTCTTTAGAAAATCTGAAAATAAGTGAAGAGAAAATGAAAAGATGACTTGATGCTCGACTAAGCTAAGAAACTTTAGTGTAGGACAGCAAGTTCTAGTGTTCTTACCAGTAAAAAGATTTCCCCTTACCAATAAATTTCAAGGTCCTTACAAAATAAAAGAGAAGTTAAGTAATCAAACTTTATGTGATTGAAACACCAGGAAGAAGGAAGCGACAGAGGAAGATACATGTGAATCTTTTGAAACCTTACTTCTCAGAGATTAAAACTGAAAGTGTCAATAACACAGACAACTTCATCTAAAGAGGACAATGATGGCTATGGACTGGGAGCTGAAAGCAAGATGAACAATTCTTCAATATTGGAAAATTTCGAGGATAAACTAAAACACCTGAGTGTTGAGCAAAGTGGTGAATAATTAAGTGAGGTGATTAGAAGTTTCCCTGAAATTTTTGCAGATGTACCTAGGCATACTGATCTGACAAACCATGAGATAAAGATCAGAGAAGATGGAGAACCTTTTGAACAGAGAGCTTATTGCTTATCACCTTTTCATCAAGATGTTTTGAAGAAAGAAGTTGAGTATTTGTTGCAGCATGGATTAGCAGAACCCAGTTCATCATTATAGTTCTCCTTGTGTGTTGGTGAAGAAACCAGATGGCTTATTTAGGATATGTACTGATTATAGGAAGCTGAATTCTATAAGTGTGGCTGACAATTATCCCTTGCCTCTAATAGATCAATTACTTGATAATACTGGGCAAACCAAGTTTGTTTCCAAGATAGATTTGTTGGAAGGATATTATCAAATTCCCTTAGATGAGAATGCTAAATTGCTGTCAAGAAGCTACAGGAAGCAGGACTAACAATCAACTTACAGAAAAGTGAGTTTAGAAAGGCAACTGTTCAGTATTTGGGATTTGAAGTTCGAAAAGGCCTTCTCGCTCCTGTTGATGCTAATGTAGAAGGTATCTGTAAGGCTAATCCCCCTACTACCAGGAAACAGCTACAAAGATTTTTAGGTATGGTTGGATTTTATCGTCGATTCTGTCTGAATTTCTCAGCCATAGTAGCTTCCCAGGCTGATTTTGTAACCCTATTGTGTAAAATTAAAGAACATTTTTGGAAGGAACGATGTAATTGCAGGTTATTTATCCCATTGTGAATCGCTGGATTCAAACCCGGGATAATTAATCTTCTGGGGGGAGGAATTTCATGATATTGCCTTGTAAAATGTATATCTTTCCATGATTTTGATATATTTACTGTTCTGGTTGTCATGTGTTCTGTGTAATAATAATAATTGTTGAAGATCGTATGTAGTGTAATGTCAGATCTCAAAAGGGTTAGTGATTTAGATAACTTAAGAGCATAATTTAGAATTAATAATATATTTCTAATAATACATAGTGGGAAAAAGAGAGTTTTGAGTTAGACCAGATGCCGTGTTTTGATCCAGTTGTTGTCGAAGAAGATAAGAGAGCTCTTTGTTTTGAATTATGTCGGGATAACAGTTAAGATTTGTCTTATATGAGAAAAGACTAATGATTTTGCAATGTTTCATGTACAGTTCTGAAAACCAACTTTGGTTCTTCATCTTGTTTTAGAAACATTCCATTTATGATTAGCCAATTACCCTCTGTTTTGATCGTGTTGAGATTTCGTTAAGAGCTCCGTCCCATATGATTTTCTGGTAAAAACATGTACCTTTTTGAGAAATGCGAACAAGTGTTGCTCTGAAGCACATGACAATTGCGTCACATTTAAGAGTACATTGCTCTGATCACATATTGTTCTAATGAGCTAGTTTTGGCCCCAAAACTTTTTGCTCTGGAAGTGACGTCATCTGATTGTTTCGTTTCTAACTGGAATCCATAAATTTGTTCATTCTGATTTCAGAGACCGTTCATTTGTTCATGTGGATTTCTCTCTCTCTCTCTTTTCAAAAGTGAGAAATTATTAACGCAAAATGTTTTTGTCGTCACTGGTATTAATTTTAGCTTTTGAGATCTGAATGTAGGAAAGATGTGTAACGGCACCTATCATAAGTGTGTTTTGTGAATCTCAAGCAGCTGCATTTCAGGTGATTTTGCAAAAGTCTTCACAAGCTTGTGTAAGGTAAAGTCAATTTTATTTATTATTACCTTGGTATAATAAGGTATATTAGGGAAATTTTGCCTTAGTGAAATTATTATTGGTAAATATTTTGTGTATTTTTGTGTGTTATTGTATTTGCAATGTCTTGATTTTTCACATTTTATATACTGGTGATTTAACATTTATTTGCTTAGCATTTTAAACACTTCTTGATAATTTAACATTGCATACTTGATTTAATTTTCATTTACTAAGATTTTCTTTTCAAATCTTGAGTAATTCTTGATAGTTTAAACTTTGCCTGATTGATTTAATTTTCTGATAAATTAACCTTTGTAATATAGCTCAACGATTAATTAAAATTTGTCCTGTTTTCAAGTAATAGTAAATTTTTTCAGATTGTGAATTCTAATAGTAAATCTTGAATTAAAAAAATTTTGTATTTAAAATGTAAAAAAAACAGTGTTTACTTTAATGACCACCAGTGAATAGGGTTAATTGTGTGCATATGGCAAAGTGACAAACATGTTTTATTTCTTAGTTTTGCTGAAGTGAATTAAGACCAGTGAAACAGTTAAAGTTGTTTGAGGGAGTGATGCCCTTGTGCTCTATTATATTTCTTTTTAATTGTGAAACCTCACACTTGTTTTGATAAACTAGTTTGATTTTTCACATGATTAGTAAGCTTTTTAAGGGATCACTATTACCTTTAGAGTACTCAAGTCACAATTTTTATTGTTATGAGAGTTCAGGTATCTGGCTGAAGTGAGGTAAATTCTTTAATTCTGTGATCATTTGTTTAATAACCAGGTACTTTTGTGCACAATGTGACATATATATATATATATATATATATATATATATATATATATATATATATATATATATATATATATATATATATATATATATATATATATATATATATATATATATATATATATATATATATATATATATATATATATATATATATATATATATATATAATATATATATAAGCTACAAATATACATTAATATCCAATTGGATATTAAATATATATTTGTAACTTTCACACATTGTATATGAATCACGGTGATGTGATAAATAGTATATATATATATATATATATACAAATATATATACGGTCAACATGGCAGAGGTGGGTGGATATCGTCTCCAAACGCTACAAACTTAACCTGAGTTCAACGTGGTGAGTTGATGGGATCCAAGATGTTATTCACTTATGACCTCTCTTGATGGCCGACTGCGTTGTCCCCGTCACTGGCCATCACTGATTCTTCAATTTCGTGGATCTTACGGCTTTGGTGACATGCATATCCCGCGAAGAATTCAAAAAAAGGGGCATTGGACTATTATCAATTACAATCTGGTAAAAAAAAAAAAATTCTACATATTTATATATATATATATATATATAAAATATATTATTTATAGGTATATGAATATGGATATTAAAGGACGTTTGTAGCTTTCTGATTGTATATCAAATCACGGTGATGTGATAAATAGTCATAATATGTGTGTGTGTGTGTGTGTGTGGTGTACGTGACAAAGACAAAACCCACTTATATGACTGGTCAACATGGCACAAGCAAAGGTGGGTGGATAGGCTGGGTCATTCAAAGGCATAAAACACCTGAGCCTGGGCAGGGTGAGTTGATGGGAGATGTTATTGACTTAAAAACACTAAGTCATTTAACACATTTCCACACACCACTGTATTTAGTGCGTCAAAGATATGTCATTTGATTCAGGAGCTCAGTGTCGTTTCGCTGGTTGACCCAAAAGATTTGGAAGACGGGACCGGTGGACTTATTATCAACTATAAAAAAAAAAACGAAACTAAGTGTACATAGCAGAACATATAGTAAAAATATAATGCAATTTAAGAAGAAAAACCTCATGGATTACCATTTAAGGACGTTTAATTAGTTTTGATTGTATAATTGAATCACGGTCCAAAATAATTTTTAAATAGGCTTAATATTAGGTACTATCCAAAAACAAACTTAAGAACAAATCTGACGGTCAACATTTGGCAGAGGTGGGTGGAATGAACCCTTCAAGCACTAAAAACAAAATATTTGCCCATTGTTCATATTTAGTTTATAAGTTGATGTTGAATGTTATTCAGAATGTACCTCTCTTAAGAAAAAAATGCGTTAATGGCGTAACCATTTAAGAACTGATTATCGTCCGTCTTTATAATTCAAACCCAAAATATCTTTTTGTTTCGGTGGACTTTTAGCTTATCTATCTAAAAAACAAAAAAAAAAATTGACCTGGCATTACCATTTAAGATAGGAAAATATATTATTTCGAGGTGAAAGTCCTCATAATTGGATAAAATTGGATCGTTTGTTTCGTTTATGATTGTTCTTATGAACAGCCACTCAGAATGCAAATTGAACATAAATCAATGTCATACCATTGAGGAATATATCAATATAGTAATCATTATATGATCAAATTATGCGTCCAAAATATTTCTTTATTTCATATTTATATTTTTACGTACTATAAAAATATAATAAATCTGATGGCATTACCATCTAGAACAGAGATCAAACATGAGCCCTGAAAGTCCTCACAATTCAAAATATCCACCTATATTTATATATATTTATTTGTAAGTTGTTCCTGTTGAATAAACATTTTGCAAGTGTCAACTGACACAGAACATGTCAACTTTGTCAAAAGACAGGATGCCCTCTTAACATTGTATTCAATGTTTATTCAGTGATTTTTTTGGTATGGTTGCTTGTCACTACAAAGGGGTGATTCAAAGATCCAATCTGTCCTAACAAAAATTGGAGAAGAAAAGGTCGAGCAACGTGACTGCAGCTCGTGTTGTTATTCCTAAGACAAGATTTTTAATTTTTATTTCTTTGGTTCCTTTTCGCTACGCAGGCCATCATGTTTCTTGATCTCTTCAATTTTCTTGATGTTGGATCTTGAAAACTACGTTGATTGATATCACGTGACATGCATATCAAAAAGACGTAGTGCAATTAAAAAAGTTAAAAGGGCATTGTTGCTATTACAATTACATATATATCTGCAGTAAGCAGAAAAAAAGTGTTTAATCAAATTCTACATATTTATTATATATATATATATATATATATATATATATATATATATATATATATATCTTATATATATATATATATATATATATATATATATATATATTTACTGTATATATATATATATATATATATTTGTTATATATATATATATATATATATATATATATATATATATATATATATATATATATATGTATATATATATATATGCATATATATACAAATATATCAATATATATATATATATATATATGTGTGTGTGTGTGTGTGTGTGTGTGTGTGTGTATGTATGACAAAGATTTAAAAACCCGCTTATATGACTGGCAATGCTGCACAAGCAAAATGGGTTATTGCTGGGATGATAGGCTGGGTAAAGCATTTCAGGGAGAGAGACAGCCCCGGGAGCCTGGGCAGGCCCTTATCTTCTTGAGAGGTTTTGCAACTGTTATTGGCTTAAAAACACTAAGTCATTTAACACATTTCCACACACCACTGTATTTATAGCTTTTAAGTGGCAGAGAAAGATATGTCATTTTAGTTCAGGAGCCCAGTGTCGTTTAATTCAAAAGTTGCGCCCAAAAGATTTGGAAGAAGGGACCCTTAAAGGGAAGTAAATGGGCATAAATTCCTTATAATTCAACAATTTGTTCAGGTGACCCATTCACGAAACTAAGTGTACATAGCATGGAAGCATATAGTAAAAAAAACCAATAATGCAACTTAAGAAGAAAACCTCATCAACATTACCATTTAAGAATGATAGTAATTATGGTAATTAATTCCTTATAATTCAAATTTCGCGCCAAAAATATCTTTTTGTTTCTGTAGTTTTTGTAGCTTAGGTACTATCTAAAAACACAACTTAAGAACAAATCTGACCTGGCATTACCATTTAAGATGGGTCAAAGGTCAAAAATAAAAAAAAGTCCCTCATAATTCAAAATATTGCCCATCGTTCATGTTTAGTTTATAAGTTGTTCTTGTTGAACAGCCACTCAGAATGCAAATTAAGAACAAAAATTCAATGGCACTACCATTGAGGAAGGGTATCAATAATAGTAATCATTCCTTATGATTCAAATTTTGCGTCCAAAATATTTCTTTATTTCATAGCCTTTGTATTTTTTACGTACTATAAAAAACATTTTGACAAGAGAAAGAAATTCAAATATCTTTGTTAGGACAGAATTCATGGGTCACGTTTGAATCACCACTGTGTTAGTAACTGTACCCCTTACCCAACCAACCAATACCATAATTGTGTAAATCGACTGAATAAACATTGAATACAATGTCTTTCTTAGTTACGTGAATCCTGTCTTTTGACAAAGCTGACATGTTCTGTGTCAGTTGACGTCTTACAAAATGTTTATTCAACAGGAACAACTTACAAACTAAATACTAATATGAAAGATAGGTGGATATTTTGAATTATGAGGACTTTCAGGGCTCATATTTGATCTCTGACCCTTCTTAGATGGTAATGACAGGTCAGATTTGTTCTTAAGTTGTGTTTTTAGATAGTACCTAAGCATACAAAGCCTATGAAACAAAAAGATATTTTGGACGAGAAATTTGAATTATAAGGAATTAATTACCATAATTACTACTATTCTTAAATGGTAATGCTGATGAGATTTTCTTCTTAAGTTGCATTATTGCTCTTTACTATATGTTTCTGCTATGTACACTTAGTTTCGTGAATGGGCGCGGAAGTTGAATTATAAGGAATTTAAGGGTTCCCTTTTATGTGTCCCTTCTTCCAAACCCCAGGAATGCGAAACTTACGAAATCCCTCTGAGTCATTCCTATTGTATATACAGTCGGTTGAACCAGTCAAACCTTTTGGGCGTAACTTTTGAATTAAACGACACTGGGCTCCCTATTTCTACGATAACGTACGTATAAGGTGAGTGGGTCAGTGCACATTCGTGTGTTTGTAAGCTTTCATGCCATTGCTGTAAAAGCAATACCTCCATACATAATGTGATTTTTGCCTTCAAATGGCTAATAGAGGTTTCCTTCTATCATTGGTTGTATTCAGAGAGTACCAGTGGACTTTGTAAAACCAATTAAACACTTACTGTGTGATTGCATGTTAAGACAGAAGATTGCAGTAAATCCAGGCGTCATTGAAGGACCAAGATTGTATGCAAAAATTCAAAACTGTAGATTGTTGATAAGGTGCAATCAATTTATCTTTTAAATTCCAAATGGTGAAGATGTTTTCTTAAATTTAAGAATTCCTCTGTTGCTAGAGGTGAAATATCCTTCAGCAAGCTCGCATTTCAGAGACCACAATGACTCCAGAACGACTGAGTCATTTGGTAACGTTAAATTCTGAGAGGTACTTAATACCTTAAATTTGGATAGTTTAATTGGTACCTTTGCAGCAGCAAAAGCACGAAAGTTCTTATATAATGTACCCGTGAATACCATAATGCTGCCTGTACAAGATCTGGTAAGAAATTTAGTTTTATGAATAAGTAATATATATTTGAAACTTATTTATCATCCTCTTTTATTATTCATGAACTCTCAATGGCATGGTCTTCACATAAAACTTGGGTTTCAAAACTAAGGATATAACATAAATTTATTCTGCACACTTACAAGATTACACTGGCCACATGATTTTGTAGACTACTGAGTGACGTTTATCAGTAGTTTCAGATTTACAGATGTGGAATTTGAAAATTTCATAAAAAATAAAGCGGAAATGAATCATCTTCGTTACAATCATTAAATGGGTTATAGGTCATGAAACAAACGATCTCATCGTTGAAAAGGAACTGGAACAGAAAAAGTTTTTTCCTGGGTGATGAGAACCCTTCCTACGTCACTGGGTCATTGAGTGATTTAAAGGCTAATCGGGGTTTGAGAGGTAAATTTAGATAGACGAAGGAAAGGTTCTCAAGAAACGTGTGAGAGGTATTTGTATAAAGATAACGACGGCAGAGGTAAGGTAAGAATTGTAGGGGAATACGATACTTACTATACTGAGGAAGGTGTTTGTTGCGATTTTGGCTGAGAAATGAAACAGGTAACAGAGGGACTGACTGGGGAAACACGCTGTAGATTTAGACAAGTAAAAATGTGTGTAGGACAAGTACTTGTTATAAAATCTTTATACAAAAAGTTTAAAAATAAAAGGAAAACATGTTTGGTAGACATGGACCTAGAAAAAACTTAACACAATATCAATAAAGAGGCGATGTGGAGGGTTTTGAGGATATGTGGTACAGAAAGTGAGTTGTTGAAGGGAAATAAAAATGTTTATGATACAGGCAGGGACGGTGACTGGTTCTGGGATAGTGGCTTGTTTTGGGATAGTGAAATGTTTCCAAGTCTGTTTGGTACAATTATGAACAGAGTGATACAGAATGCCTAAGAAAGTTGTGGGATAAGAAAATTGAGTTGGGAATGGAGTTTAAAAAGGATGATGTCTGTATATGCTGCAATATAACCTGGTGAGATTGAAGAGGAGCTGTACCAACTAACTAAAGAGTTTGAAACTATTTGTAAGAAGATAAAGCCAAGACCCAATGATGGCAAGAGTAAGGTTACGAGGCTAAATAAAAACCAGATGGAGATATGTATGTTACTACAGATAGTGGAAGAATGGAAGCAGTAGATCTGTATATGTACCTGCAAGTACATCTATAGGATAAGGTTAAGATGAGAGAAAAGGTGAGTCACAAAACAAGTGAAGCAACGAAGGAGCAGAGTATGCGTACAAAAGCACATATCTTTGTATATCTATGAAATTCTAATGTTAGTATGTGTGAAGAGAGTGTTGAGCCAACTTTCCTTTATGGAAGGTGAAGTGGAGATGTTGCATGTCAGCAAAAGAAAAA
The DNA here is from genome assembly GCF_040412425.1 of Macrobrachium rosenbergii. Classification (NCBI taxonomy): domain Eukaryota; kingdom Metazoa; phylum Arthropoda; class Malacostraca; order Decapoda; family Palaemonidae; genus Macrobrachium; species Macrobrachium rosenbergii. Next base: position 57,263,735 of record NC_089781.1, on the reverse strand, counting down.
AGGCTGAAGCTGTTGAGAAGCAACATTTGTACAGTATATGTAGAGTAAAGAGAATTGAAAGGGTAAGAAATGAGGAGATATACTTTAGTGATGAAAAGATTAGTATAAGAGAAAAGATTGATCAGAATATCTAGAGATGGTCTGATCATGTGAAAGAACTGTGGACGAGAGATTATTGGAGAGTGTATGCTTTGGAAGTTTTTGGAAGGAATAGGACAGGAATTCTCAGAAAGAATTTCAGAAATAGAGTAAAGCATTATAGAAAAGGAAAGATCTTGAAATACAGGTACCGCAAGAGTACACACAAGCTTAAGGTAAACGTCTCAGGGTGTTAAAGTTCAACACACTGCTAAGGAGCGCTTTTGTAGGTGCATGAAGCGACTCATTTTTGGAAGTTTTCTACACAGGGGTTCATCCATGATGAAGCAGTCAAAGTAACAATGTAGTAGTGACCACTGCATATATATATATATATATATATATATATATATATATATATATATATATATATATATATATATATATATATATATATATATATATATATATATATATATATATATATATATATGCTATACTTACAAATGTTACCCTGTTCAACCACTCTTCCATTATTTAGTAGAAGTAAAAAAAAAAAAGAACCAAAAGCTTTCTCTTTGTAAAGCAGTTTATGGAGGAAAGCCAGGGAGCTGGGCTTGTTTTCCAAAACCACCAACCGCCATCGAAAGGTTTGAAATTTAGTTTATGGGCCTATTCAACAGGGTAGGTTTTACTAGGGCCACCTTTAGTTAGAGTGTACCTTAAGCTCACTTTTCTATGACCTTCATACTGGCGAGTTTTGGTCATTTTTAGGCTACCCATGGACCAGCCAACGAGACCTGATGGGAGGTATCTTTCAAGCAAGCACCCACTCATTTTGGCCCAGCTTGGACAGTCCACAGATATCCTTGAGTGAGAGCACAAGCACCGTGTATCTCTCCCAGCCTCATCCCTTTGTCCTTCCTATTGTGGAACAGCCGTGGAAATTGCCTTTCAACCAACCCAGGGCTTCTGATGCAATTGATCACTGCATTATCTACTCCAACGGTAAGTCTGAAGATGACAATTACTCCCAGTCCCTTCCTTTAGACCTCCCCCTTATTTCCTGTTTCAAGTTTCTCTCTGGAACAGTCACTGACTAAGGAAAATCCTAGTAAAACCATACCCCATTTATGAAGTACAATTATTGTTGCCTAGTGAGGTTGCATAAATTATCTTCCATGGTGCTAACGTAATATTCTTGGTCTAAGATTCCTCCCTTGCAGTCAATAAATGATAAGTGAGAGGTCCTTGATATCGAAGTGTTATCTAGATACGCCTCTTCCAGAATCAGGCACGCCTTGGAACCTGGCCAGAATCTTGTTTGGGGAAGGATTAGCATAACACTATACTCGAGTCCTGTGCTTGAAATTGCTTATAGGCACATCCGTCACAAAAGTTCCCCAGCTGTTGCGTCATCCACTAACTTATGTTGAAATATCTTGTGTCCGAAGTGGGACGAAGTTGAAGCTGTTATTAGCTCCCATAAGATTTTTTTTATTTCTTTTATTCTTTTGTTGAACTAGATGGTTAAGTAATGTTGTTACTTAATTCATGTGCTCAGAATAAATCAATATATTCAGTAACCTAGTTTCAACCTAATTAAGTTAATTATCTGTCTTTTTTGGTAACTTTTAGCCTTAATTAATAGGATTATGTGGGTCTTAGGTAAAGCAAGGCTATATAAATCACAGTAATTAATAATTAAACTCATCAGCTGAATGACCCATGTAACAATATATGTATATATATATATATATTTATATATATATATATATATATATATATATATATATATATATATATATATATATATATATATATATATATATATATATATATATATATATATATATATATATATATATATATATATATATATATATATATATATATATATATGTATATATTAACTTTATCAATTACACAATTGTTCTGTGCATTAGTAAAATTACTAAAGGACTTCATTCAAACTGGATGGTATCCAGTTTGAATGAGGTCCTTTAGTAATATATATATATATATATATATATATATATATATAATATATATATATATATATATATATATATATATATATATATATATATATATATATATATATATATGTATATATGTGTGTGTATATGTATGTGTGTGTGTGCATGCTTCACCAATTATACTTTCTTCAAGTTTTTATAAGTCTTTAAGTCTTTAACTTTATTAACTTAAACTTTATTACCTTTATGTTTCTCAATATAGCAACACTTACATGAGAAAAAGAAAGAACATTTTTACTTTTAAAGGCAACCCTTCCAGTAACATTTCGCAGAGGTTAAATTCCCTTTACCGCTCAATCCAATTAGTTTTCACCGATGAAGGCTCCTACTTCTACAACAATGAGAATGAATTAAGTAAATCCGAGGGCTCTGTCGACTTCCCCTCACTCACAATAGCAACAATGTCAACAAATGCCGTCCTAAGAGGGGAAAAGAGAGATGCATGGTCCCTTTAAGATCCATCGATGAACCACCCGACAGGCTAAAGACGTGTCCCCTTCTTAATATCCCCTCATCACCCATCCTATCTTTTCATTTTCATTTTCCCCTCACATGTGTGGGAAATAAGGCTGCTCCCCTCTTTTACCATGGAACAAAGGCCCTCTAAACATAATTTCATTAACCACACCGTAACGAGCAAATCTGTTTACATGGTGGCCAGTTTCCCCTCATTCCTAGTCTCCACCATCGCTACCACGAGCTATGACGAGGGTCGCAATCCAATCGAGGGGAAAGCAGACACAAAAAAGAACCCGGCATTCTAATGTTATCAGATTAGGAACAGATCAGATTTCACTGTTTTATAAGCATTAAAACTCCACTTATCCTTATAGGACTCTGAAGGGCTATACCCTTTCGAATAGGATACCATAGCCTATATGCTTGTCGCTTATTCTCACACTGAAGGCCAGAAGAATAAACGAAAGACTCTGGTGATCATGGAACTGGCAACGCTGGAGTTTGATGTTCTCGACTCCCCTCACCCAGAAGTCAATGTGTATCAATTTTTCGACCCTGAGACACATTGGCGATAATTCAATTGAGTTGACTGCCTGCTCCGGAAGGCCAGTTGGGGAAGGAACTAAGAGCAACGACTTACAGTCGTAGTAGTATTATATATATATATATATATATATATATATATATATATATATATATATATATATATATATATATATATATATATATATATATGTGTGTGTGTGTGTGTGTGTGTGTGTGTGTGTGTATTTACTTATGGATATATATATATATATATATATATATATATATATATATATATATATATATATATATATATATATATATATATATATATATATAATATACTGAGAATGATGCAAAAACCAAATTTTTATTACAGTGTATTAGCTTTGTTTCCAAAAATATAAGGCATTATTTAAAATATACAATTTTTTTTTTTTTTTTGGGGAAATCTTAACACTTCCAAACATCCCCGTATCGACCACGAGGAAGTCTCAGGAGGGTAAACATGAACGATAGACAGGGGATAATCAAAACCCTCTCTCTCTCTCTCTCTCTTTCTCTCTCTCTCTCTCTCGCACGGTTCCCCTTGTTGGTTTGATGGTTGGTAGGAGTGCCGACCCAATCTGTCTCTAATAGATCATAATAGACGCTCTAATACACCCGGCCAATCGATCTTTACCAGATCTCAGGGATTTCTTTTTCTTATATTTATTGCTCTCCCTTTACTTTTTGGGTGAGGAAAAGAAGAATGTTTTATGCGTTGTTTACCAAATATTTACATGTTCATGGTTGAACTGATCTAAATCTTTAAGATGAACTCTTCCTTATGAATTTCATTTTTTTTAACTCTTCGATTACGGTATATTTTCTCTGACCGTTCATTAGTTTCCCTTTAAACAATCCAAATTGTACAACTTGACCAGTACCTCTAGTTTCTGTTACAATTTTCCAGTTCGCAATGTACGGCTGGTTCACTTTCCAAGTATTGTTTGTCACATCAGGATTTATGATGGTGGTCATGGAGTGAAAAAAAAAATTATAAATTCACAGTGAATTGTTAAGATCTCCAGGCTATGCTTATTTAACATGGAAAGCGAGAACACCCAATACACTCGTATATGCTTCGAAGGAAGAGGTGTTGGAAAGCTCTGTTCACAGCTCAACAAGCCAGATATGACTGCCTGATTATCAGCTTTAACAGTGGCTATGAACAGCCATCCACCACGAGCTGTTCTCCTGGACGAATTTACTTGTCAAGTCTTACCCAGTGCGTACCTGTCCACAACGACAAAGGAATAGAAAACTGCAGAACGTTTGCACCAAAACTTTATCACATTCTGGAATACATAGTGAGTCTTGTTAGGATATTGATCAAGTCCCTCCGAGATACCAAACTTTATCTTACTGCCATGCATGGATTTTAGTTTCAAATTGCTGTTGCATAACAACATTATGACATGTATATGTTATTCTATAACAAATATTACTACAAAACTAATAAGCATCCGTACAGAGGAGTATCACAGCAAATGACGCTTAAGGTGGTTGGTGAATTAATCATTGGTGAATTTGTGAAGTTTCGAGAAGGCTGCGGTACGTTATAGTTTAATGTATTGTGATCTTGTTGCAAAACCGACTAAAAATGATTAAGTAATAAGATTTCTGTTTTGTTGTTATACAGTATATATATATATATATATATATATATATATATATATATATATATATATATATATATATATATATATATATATATATATATATATATATATATATATATATATGTGTGTGTGTGTGTGTGTGTGTAATGTGCATTACCAGGCTAGTAACATTTCTAGTCTCTTTAAACACGACTTAACACGACGTCAGTTATTATATCCAGTATATTGGTTCAGTCTGAAATCTCAGTGTCATTAAAGCATGTCTCCATCCTCCAAGAAAGAATATAATTAATTTAGTTGCTGCGACTAGTCTTCATACTGTTCAATGAATATACCTGCAATCTACAATTTGATGGCAGTTATATGAAAAAGAGTCATTTTAGACAAAAGAAGGAAAAGTAAATAATATTCTAATTGTTAACTTAATTATATCTAGTGGTTGTCCACTACTCTATACTCCCATTCACAGTCACGAGGTTTAGGAAGATGATTCAGGAGATGAAACAAATCTGGTTCTATCTCAAGAAGTCTTAAACAGAACAACAACTATGCGGAGGATATCTCTTGGCAAACGAGAATTGAAAATATTTTTCTATCGATCTGGAAAACTGTCGGATATTAATGCTATTGTCTGCATGATGATATAAATGCCATCCTTTGACTAGGATATTTAACAATGCAGCACTAACCACAGCCATACTTCTAGAATGACGATAACTGTCCGTGTACTAAATCATGTTATACTGTACAATTCATCCAGATGATTCTTCAGAGTAAACTGAAAACCCAACAACATTTTGTTTCCACTCAGACTGATATCAAATCTAAAGAGTCTGAACAGCCCTGGAGGAAAATTCTCCTGATAATGCCTTGAGGCGGTTACACTGCCTCATTGCCTTTCTATCGTGCCATTATCTCATGACGCTGAAATTTGCACAAAAATTTTTTTATAAATTTAAGCTCCCATTAACTTTTATTAACCAGACGCTAGGTTTTCAAAACTTTATGTTGCTCCTTGTAGTTAAATAGTTTCTTCCTTACCACTTCCTCTGACTTGTTCTGATTCATTATTATTCATTTCATTTTCATTTAATGATTATTATTCATTTCATTTTCATTTAACGGTTCTTAAAAGCTTTAGCTATATTAGTTGTATCAATGTTTTCCAGAAGTTAAAAGTAAAAGAGATTTGAACGGAAGATAAACCCTTTTCAACAATGTTAGCATAACTGTGGTCTTGTTCAGGGACCTAAGTAAAACCACTTCAACCACTTCTGGAAACCAAGATCTTACTGGAAAACACTTATCAACATTCATGACCGTCCACCCAGACATTCTGACTTCATCACTAGGAGCACTACTTGCCATTTGCACCACTAAGATCCTTTCAGACATCTGAGTAGTGGCCAACAAGTAAAGCGCAAGGGAACTGGTATGCGAAGGACCTTAGAATCAACTTTCTCTGATTTTCACATTTCTCACTTGGAAAATAACAGAATTAGACAGATTTCGTGACTTCTAGTCTGAAATTCAATCTCAATGCATAGACTACTACTCCCCAATAGTTTAAATCCTACGAATGTTACAGAAACAGAAATTTGAAGCGGAAATAGCATTAAAATTTACTCGAGGAAATGGAGTGGCCAACTGACCTTTCTAGACAATCTGTTTACTTTGGAGACTTCATCAAGTACAAATCTACAGTATTTAGTTCTGAGATATTAAACCCTTTGCCTCGAGTCTTGCGGTTTGCTGCCATTCGGTAACTGTCCATAGAAATCGAGCGAATAGAAATGCTATCTAATCGACAGAACGGTTAAGAAATTTCTGGAAAATAATTTCCCAACAAGTGATCATGCACTGGCAAAAATAGTCAAAATCAAGAGGGACAAATGAACAGTACTCATAAATTATAATAAACATTTAATGATATCATAAATAAATATTTCTACCTCTCAGAAAAATCTCTTCTTGTGAAATAATAAAAAACATGACGATGAGCAGGCTACGATCGCCATTATGTGTACACGCAATCGGCGAGTCGCAATTCAGCCCAGTCTTTTATATTGTATATGATAACGGCATTGAATGAAGAGAATGTCCAAGACATTAACTAATTCCATCGAACATTGGACTCAGAATTTAAACCTTTAAGAGATGACTACGGAAGCCGGAGTCAATTCTGATAAAAAAAAAAAAAAAAAAGTAAAAATGCGCCGAAGTTTCTTCGGTGCAATCGAGTTTTCTGTACAGCGGATAATGCTGCATGAAACTCTCAGCCACATCCCGGTGGTGGCCTGTGTTATTGGCACCTATAGCGGTGCCAGACGCACGATCATGGCTAACTTTAACCTTAAATAAAATAAAAACTACTGAGGCTTGAGGGCTGTAATTTGGTATGTTTGATGATTGGAGGGTGGATGATCCCAATTCGCAGCCCTTTAGTAGTTTTCAAGATCTGAGGGCGGACGGACAGACAAAAAAGGCACCTCAATAGTTTTCTTTTACAGAAAACTGAAAAAGTCCTCTCTTAAATTCTAAAGTCAAAGGATATGACAGACAGCAAAAATCCAACCCCTACATTCATTATTATTTACATTATATTTTCTGTTTGCATTAACTTAGATGTGGCTGAAAATAATATTTACCAAACTATTTCCTGTTGGAGAGATTAGCATTTTGATTTGACTGGTTGTGTCTATTTTGCTTTCTTTTGTCCGTTGTTAATATTCCTGATTTTACGATCTGCGACGTTATTCCGCTTTGCTCGAAGGATTGTCCGCCGTTGAATATTTGCGGAAAAGATGAACGCTGAAAAATAATCTTAGGCATCAAAATAGAATTTTAGGTATTTTAGGAACAGACTTCATCGAGTTCCCATGAGAACTTCATCATCTGCAGAATCTTTCCCGCTAATAGGTTCATCATTCCAGGCGGAAAAATTCATTACAAAACAATGTGTGAAAGCGAGCATATAAAAGATAGCTAATATAACAAATAATTTGCGCTTATTAAGAAACAAAGGGTTCATTAATGGCAGGTGTTAGACAGTCGGAATATCTAAACGAATGTTAAGCTATACAGCATATGGAAAGCCAAGTTTTGTTAGAAAGGCAGCTTTATATGAGCGAAAGGAGATTGAATGCCAATCATTTCTCAATTCGAAAAGGATGCCATTCAGTTTAAGCCTAAAGATTTTTTAGTCTGATCGTACTCACCCAAGAGACATCTGTCAGGAGGGAAGTATTAGTCATTATTTTAAAGCTCTCTCTCTCTCTCTCTCTCTCTCTCTCTCTCTCTCTCTCTCTCGTTATGATAATATTTGAGATAGAGTGACTGTGCTTGAAGGAATCAGGAATAAAAGAGAAATAGGATAGAGGAAGAAATAAAAAAAGGAGAAAGAGCCGACGGAGGAAACAAAATTAAAGAGAAGAAAAAAGGCGAAGGGGAGATAATGGGGGTAAATGGGAGACGTCGGGGCAACGAGTAAGGGGAGAAAGCATCAATGGGTGAGGGGTGCATATATAAAAAGAAATGGGACTTAATCGTCTCAGACATTCTTTCACATTCATAGCTCTCTCTCTCTCTCTCTCTCTCTCTCTCTCTCTCTCTCTCTCTCTCTCTCTCTCTCTCTCTCGTTGTATTTTATTGCTCGCCTTTAACGAAAATGCACCATCAAACAGGGAAGGGTCATCTCCCGTCGATGTCCTCGAAAACATTCGATGGGAAAAGATCAGAGCTGAGCGTTAGGGGGACTAAACATAACCAAGAAAGTTTATTTTATCATAAAAGTTATCAGAGATACACGAACATAAAAGTCCAGTGGATAGTGAAATAGTTGCTTATAATATCAGCATTTATACTGGAATATGTTATTTACCTCTCTCTCTCTTTCTCTCTCTCTCTAATAATATATATATATATATATATATATATATATATATATATATATATATATATATATGTCCGTATGGTTTAATACGCGTCACTGTAGTCCTGAGTTCTTGTCTTTGTGGTTCAGCCCACGAGACGACGAACTTATCTTCAACTAAAAATTCCCCTTTGGGCAACACATATGAAAATATATTATTTCCGAGGTAGAGTGAATTGGATGTTAAAGGACATTTGTAGTTTAATGTTTGTGTGTGTGTGTATATATATATATATATATATATATATATATATATATATATATATATATATATATATATATATATATATATATATATATATATATATATATATATATATTGTCATAAGTGGTATATTTGTATAGGCATTGTTTCAACCATTGTAGTTCCCATTTCTTCATTTTGATAAGTGGTATTTTGTCGAGGCATTGTTTCAACTATTGTGTTCCCATTTCTTCATTTTAAAACCAGTAACTTCTTTCAGTCAGTGTAGAAAGTAATTATATTACAAATTGCTTATCTCACATGAGATATAATTACTAATGGAAGAATAACAAAGTAAAAAAGGAAAAGAAAACAATTGGAACTTGAATCCAGCTTCAGATGATGACAAATGCAAATGCAATATTACAAAAACCATCACGTTGATAAGATTGCGGAGTCATTCCGATGACGAGGGTAGTGATAGCATTAATATCAGTAACATTCGCATTGTCCGCGCGAATCAACTGTAGCAATGGTACTAACAGCCATTTGGTTGCTATTGATTTTGTAATAAAAGCAAGACAAATTTCTACATGTTGATTTGTCTGTTATAATGAAAGTCAATCTTTTTCATATCCTGTTTCCACTTGCCACAGAACAGATTATTCGGATCTTTTTTTAAAGTGACCCCTAAGGGTTTTCGGGGGTCGTTATCTAGGACTAATATTTCTTGGGGGTCATTATCTTTATTATAATTACAGTCTTTTGTTTATGTTCTTACGGTCATCCCAACGGGCTTGTTCTAACTACGTTGCAAAGGTGGATACATATCGGGTTAAAACCCGTGGGTTTTACTATCTAGCAAAGATCCGATTATTCTAAGTCGAGTCAGCATCACATGTTTATATATGAGATCATTTTACTGTAGTTAGGGTTTTAATTTGTATATCCTGTCTCAGGGATTCTGAAGTCATCCGACTTATGTGATGAACTTTCCCAACCCTAAAGACCACACACTGTTTAAGGACCTTTTTGCGCCCTTCTGAAAAGGACAAGACTCAACGAGGCAAAATAAGCTGTCTATGAAAGCCGAGCGGCAAGAATGATCGCTTTTGAATATTTTGGAATTTATAAGAAAAATTAACTTCAGTGTATCAACTGGAATATAGAGCATTTCTTCACCATCGTTATACAGAAAGGATAAATAATTATGCAGAAAGAAGGAATAGGTAGTCACCATCTGGAAAATCAAAAAGGTAGTCTGGACAATGAATTTCATTGTTAAAATTAGTTCATTCTCGTTACAATAAGGAAATTCCTTTGCAATGGGAAACATTGAGCCAGTTCTGATAAATTAATTATCAATAACAACTTCCACTCATGTTCTATTGGTTATTCCATAACAGACGACGCATCTCAGGGAGATGTTTATCTTTTAAGCACCTCAAAAGATTGACACTAAAGGAGTTGGAAATCAAACTTGCTCTACCCAGTCTAGCTCAGCTCAGCAAGAGTTTACCTCACGCTCAGGATTAACAGATAATATCAAGTGGGGAAGTATTTCGTATTTTCAACCTTTCTCAAAAATCATTTCAAAACCTTTCAGACACCACACGAATGAGTGTTATGGTTTTATCTCTCATTTTTACATGCAGTTTACCTCTTTCAATTCATTATGTAATTTTTTTTTTTTTACTTTAAGCGAACTTTTAACTGAAATTCAAATCTTTTATTACGCACATTCCAGAAGAATAGATCCTTTTTTGATGAAAGAAATATTGGAAACAGGGAACCAAACTATCAAATGTCATTTTGTTAATATTCTCATTATGGAAGAAAAAACAAAGGTGCTATACGCACGAGCATTTTTTTTTTATCATTCTTCAATGTTCATATTTTTCTAAGCAGCTGGATGATTCTGTGCTCATGTGAACATTTATTCCTAGAAGAGTTTATACTACGATAAAAGTTTATATGATGTGTTAATCGGTTTAACAGCAACTTAGCGACACATTTCATTAAACAAAGCGGTGGGTGCGAGCCTGCAATATACGTTTGAGAATGTGACGCTTTTTTAATGAGCCTTCGGTTTACGTATACGAAGTGGCTGGTCTTCGCAAGTTTTCCGTGTAGGCTCTTCACCCTTGATTCAGAAGTGTGAGGACTAACGTAGAAATACTGTCACGATTCTTCCCTGGAGCCATCCCTATCAGAGAGGAGCGATCATTACTGGAAAACGACAAGAACAATGGAAAGACTTCAAAAGATTCTGAAAAGCTTTACCGTTTTAAATGATGTTAGGAAACTGAAAAGAAAAGAAACAACCTCTGATGATACCAGTTACTAAAGACTCCTGATATTTGTTCTCTGGGTTTATAATTCTGTCCGTTTTCCATTTCTTAATTTATTTTTTCTTATATTTTTGCATATATTCATTATTAATAAATTTTATCAGAACTGTACAAGACATGCTCTGTGGATGTAACGGCAAGATATAAATAGAGCCTGAAATAAAGAAGAATCGATTATACCTCTTTTCTCCTGTGGCAACGGCTCAATAATTTTATGGAATCCGAAAGCTCTCAATTAAAGATGAATTGTCATAAAAAACGCTTCAACGCTTCACTAAGCAAATAATACAAAATGAGGAAGGAAATACAGAAAGATAAAAAGGATCAAATAAACCCAAAATCATCAGTGGCCTGCCACTTTGCAAAACCTTGTGAAGAGAGATGACGGGGCGTGTTTGCTCAATGTGCATAATATAGTTAGTATTGTAATTATGCATATGGCATGTAGCTAATGCATGCATATTAAACTAAAACCTAAAATTAAGGTAAAGCATTTTATTTTCTTTTTGGTTCTTGTTATTCTTTGTTTTTTAATGCTCAGCATCAATAAGTTCATTTTTAAAATACCGAAACCGACGATTTTCAGTTTCGGTCTAAATCCCATCGAGGTCCCTTTGCAAATGAATCATCATACCAAGAGTGCCAAAGGTCACCTTTACAAACAAACTCTGTGTATGTCACAGGACCCGTTTGAAAACCAGTTAGGACACGACTTGATATAAAACCCATTTTTCTGCGTAGTTATGTAGTCTACGGTCCTGGTCGTCCAAATTTCAATGTTTTTCGTATTCTGACCACTGTATGAAAATCATAAAATTGAAGTTTTGGCCTGAAAGCGAAAACCTGGCAAGCTGTAAAACTTCACACCAAATTCCTCATGAAATGTTGCATGTGTGGCCCAATCTGCAACAGGCTATGTGCAGGCGTTTGGGAGGAGAAGATGGAAATAAAGAAGCACAAACCTTCATGAAAAATAAATTTCATGTTTCCTGCTTCTACAGCTTGTAGCCTGAGGATGGTTAATATAAAAAAAACAGCAAGTTTGCGCTGTCTCCCCAGTATTTGTTAAACTACCCAGACACCAAGGGAGGAGTGTCCGTCTCAGAGAATATTGAGTATATATATATATATGCCTGCACGATTGTTTATTCACTTGGCATTTTCTCGCCAATGAATCTCATTTACTTGTTTTTGCCTTTGATAATTTTCTGTTGGTAAAAGATACCTTACCACAAATAAATATTTATTTACTTGATGTAAAGGACTCTTCAGTCAGGAGTCTTACTCTTCCTTCCTTTAATTTTGTATCAATTTATAAGTACAATTAAAGAAACTTTATAATAAAGTCACTCGTTGTATGAAAAGTGAACAGACGACCGTCGCGACAAGGATGTTCATCTCAGAAAAGACATATTTCTTTTCCTAGAACTGAAACGGTGAATAGCCGTAGGTCGCATAGATGAACAAGGGTTCGTCGCATCTTTTCTTAACTATACCTGTCTTGGACAAAATGTGTTCAAATAGAGGAACGAATCTTTCTTCTGAAGAACAATACGCTAGCTAGTAGTTTAATATAATTTGATAGGTAGCAAATCTTCTCCCTGAATATCATACACAACACACACTAGCACAGAGACACGCAGACAGTCAGTGTTTATTTTGAAGGAGGAGGGGTCAGCAACCTCCTCCAAAAATACTGGCTGTAAAATGGATTGGTACTACTTCCTAGAGCCACCATACCCTAGTGGGCCCGTTCATGATTACAAACACACACACACACACTCAAAAACAAACATGCACACACGCACACACAAACGCACATTCCCAACATAGCATTAGGATGTACCAGTGACAAGAGAGAATGGTTCTTTTAACACCTCTGTTTTTAGACAGAAAGCTTTTACGGGTTTAGGATCTAATTATTACAGCTCATAATTTTATAATTTTAAACTTAATTCAGTGTCAACTCTACTCCATAGGGCATTTTTTATTACATCAAATTGGCATTCTTTCAATCAGGAAATAAATTATCTTCTGGAATATTTTAAGAATATTTGCTTCCCTCAAAAACTATTCTAAAAGATGCTTCGTAATTTTCTTAATAATCAGTTTTACAACAATACTAAAACATTTACCACGGTACCAAAGTTAGTCATTTCTGTTAAGTTTCCATTTCTACATGATGACTCCTTGAAAAAGGTTTATCCAAATCATACAAAATCATTATAGTGCAGTCAGTATTAAACCAATACCGAAAAATCCCTTAACCATTGGGTCTTTCTTTAAGTATAAGGATCGATTAAGTCCCTTCTCGACCTCTAATGTAGTATATAAATATACTTGCCCAAAGTGTAACTCTGGGACGTATTAGGGATCTACGAAGAGGTTACTAAGGGTCAGAATCGATTCTCATCGTGGAATAAGTTTTCGCACAGGAAGTAGGCTCTCCAACCCTGAGCATTCGAATATCAGGAATCATGCAAAGGTTTGCAAAACTCATATCAAAAGAGACGATTTTTGCATCATAGGGCAAACGCAAAACCCTCACGAACTCCCCATTCTCGAATCGTTGCTCATTCAGCAGCTAGTTCCCCAGCTGAACACCCAGACCTCTTCGACCCAACTTTATCTTAGCTAACGTGTCTCCTTCTATTTTCTCTCGTGTCATTCAGTCTTCCTTTCTCTGAACTGGAAGTTGGTCGGCGGTCTTAGATTTTAGATATATTTTTGTAATTGCAAATGTTAGTCTTTTATTGTTTTATGATTTTTAACAAATTTACGATTGTTTTATAATTTTATCATATTTATTAACAGATTCCCAGAAGATGTAATAAAGTTATTACGAAACGTCGGAATAAAGATAAAACAAATGTAGAAATTGGCCTGTTTCTTTAGTCAACCTGTGAACTGATGTCGCCCTTGGTCTTCTATCTTCACCTCGGTTGTATGTGTGTATATATATATATATACATATATATATATATATATATATATATATATATATATATATATATATATATATATATATATATATATATATATATATATATGTGTGTGTGTGTGTGTGTGTATATATGCTACTCTATTTTGGTTGATATACTTTGGTGTTTCTAGATTATATCAGGAAATCTAAGAGTTTATTTAAGACTTCATTAAAAACTAATCGATCATTAGTGAGTGATCCATTTTCTTGCAACATAAATTCAGTGCAACTGTTTGCCTGCCATTAAATTAATAGCTGTGAAGTTTTTTTGACAATGATTTAAAGGGCACTGACGTTTCTCTTCATGCCCATAATGACGTCTGGGTTGTCACTAGTCTTAAGGGCCACCTCATGTATTCACTCGCAGTTATTTTCCACCATGATCGGCTCGATAATTATGACAGATTTATGGTGTAAAGTAAGTTTCCAACGGTAGTTACAGCCAATCACAAAGCAGTATTGATAAAGCAAATGTTCCAATATATACCTACTTCTATCTAGATACTGAATTGCTCGGGGTTCGCTATCCGAAACGAAAAAAGTTATCTCTGTTGGAGATATCATAATGTCTTCAGCAGCCACTTGACTATTTTTAATATCAAATCATGGGCCGATAACTCCAAAGATTCAGTTAGTACAAAAATATAAACACTAACACAAGATATAAAAACAGTGGTCCAAATCAAAAGCTGCCCTACAAAGAGAAGCAAAATTAGCGATAAAAGCAATTGGTTTATACACCACATAATTTGTTAAAGAATTCATGAAAGTACAGATGAACTTGTAAAGTCACCTGATCCTACATTTCGGCAAAATAAAGGAAAAAAGAAAAAAAGGAAAGTGTGGCCTCACCATAATGCGTTCTAGTGAAAAATATAACCTATAATAAGAAACAAGGAAAACTGACTTTGCAGTTATGACTGGAAAATTATAGAATAATAACATTCAAAATTATTACTTGGAAGAGCAGCAGTTCAACAAATTAAGCAATTAACAAATTAATGGAAGTGATTTGAATCCTTAATCAAAGAAAAAGTTCCTTGGTGAGAACCAAACCCAAAACAAAATGGGGAAATGGTTGGGAACGTAAAATAAGACTGTGAACAAGGAGTTTATGAGGAAGAAAGTATTTTCTATTTGTACTCTGGGTGAGAGAGAGAGAGAGAGAGAGATAGAGACAGACAGAGAGAGACAGAGAGAGACAGAGAGAGAGAGAGAGAGAGAGAGAGAGAGAGAGAAAGTACAATTTGAGATGTTCATTTTCCAGTGGAAAAATATTCCCAAATAATAATTGACATAGTAAAAAAAATAAATGTTATTTAAGAATGCTTGCCAAGCCTGCGTTGAGAAATCAAATTCCATTCCGGGGACTTTTATACGGAGAGCATCCTGTATACGCTATGCTTTATACTTTGACCTGTGCGAATTAGAAATGACCCTGCGCACGCAGAGTTTCTTTACTAAATTGCGGTTTGAAATGACCAGCATTCCTGCTACAAAAATATCCGTAAGTGACACTTCAAAATGTCATTATTTTGATTTGTGAACTAATATTCGAAGAAGGAAAGAAAGCAGTTTCTAGAAATGATGAAGAATTATTCCTTTCAACTACTGTATGTATTAAAAATGCCGGCAAAATTAAGGCAATATTTTCAACTAGCTATAATTTTGTTTGAATTACACAAAAATAATGCAAAAAGCGAAGTTCTTGATCCATAATTATTACTCTATATATTTCCATTTTGTAAGTACTTAATGCTGAACAATTCTTAGAGATGAACAAGTTGGCTTTAGAAAAGGCAGGAGTTGCACAGATCGGTCATTTGCGGTAAGACAAACTGATCAGCAGTGTATGAAATTTACAAAACAACTTCCGCTGGCTTTCGTTGATCACGAGAAGGCACCTGACAGCGTCTATAGACCAATATTATGGAAGGGTTATATTTATGAAATTCCCGTTGAATACGAACAGCTAATTCAATCACCCATAAACAAATTAGATACTAGGTCAAAGCTGATCGTGCATTGTTTGGTGATTTGCAATATAGTGAGATATAAAAAGGGAATGTTATTTCATCTTTGTTCTTTTCCCTTCTTGCATATTTTGCAATGAAAAAGTGGTCGGAGATGGAAGAGAAGGCTTACTGTAGAGCGGAGTAACTACAAAATCTGGACAGACTTGGAATATGGAGATGATGTTGTTTTAATTAGCAAAACACCACAAGATTTACAAAGCTTGCTTAATAGAATGCATCATATATCTTGTGAGATTAGCATCAAGATAAATCTCGGAGCATTCACAAAGGGATAAAATAGATGGAGAAAGGGTTACTGAGATTTAATCTTTCGAATATTTAGGAACAGTGATATCCAATACAGCAGATACATATTCTTGAATTGGAATTTATAAGAGATGAAAGACTAACAGTGGCAAAACCAGATATTAGGCATGTTGAATGAGATTTGGAAATCAAATAGAATGAAACTGCATATGAAAGTAAGATTATACATAAGTCCAGAGCGATCTGTGTTGCTCTAGAAACATAAGACATTGTGTGACGAATGGAACTCTATCTAAAGGATTTAGTTGAGTAACGAATAAAGCTTTAAGAAAAACATGAGGTTTCAGATCGAAAGAGAGGGCTAGATATGATACCATAAGGGAAGGTATGGAAGTTGCACATATAGATAAGATAATGATGAATGGGAGATGAAGAAAGCTTGGATATGTCCATCACACATCCCGTGAGGAGAGTACATAATGCTCCTTTGGACACCAAAAGAGTTGGAAGACCTAGTCGTACTTGGAGGAGAAATATGAGGTGGGAGGTTGGATGTAATGGAAGCGATGACGAAGTAATTCGGACAGAACATACAGTACTTGATCAACTCTAGCGGCCCATTTCTACAGGGATGGTCACGACACTTGCCACATAATAACTAGCAGTGTTCACATCATACAGAAAAAATCAAATCTATCCAGACTGTCTTATAAAAGACAAACTTGCGGAAGGAATGATAACGTAATCCGCTGAGCAGTCTTCCTTTCTTTCTTCACAAATTTTAATATAACATGACAAGCATAGATGCAATAAGTTTTGCCATTACTGAAGACCATACATGCTTCAAGTAAAGCTATTGATACACATGGTATATCAAGTAGCTACAATGGGAAACCATCTGCCCTCCTCAGTATTTATTGAACTGTTTCACCTTCAGCAGGGAGGTTTACTATTGCTGATGAAGGAAATTCTTTTGTATAAGTTTTCTTTCCCGCTGTGCCTGTGTTGCTTTGCTCACTATTTTTCTCTTGATCTTTCCTCAATGACAATAAGGGAGCGCTTTATTTCTCTTAAGATTTTTTTTGTAATAACAGAAGATTTTGCAATGTGGAGAATTCTTACTGGTTCTCTGGAATGTTTTGTTTTTATTTTATTTGATTTTATTTTATTTTAAGTTTTTATGAAGAGATCTTTCTTTGCTTTACTTTCACATTAAACACGTAGCCAGTGTCTTCTCTCAAATGTGTGTGCGATTGTTACGCGTTATTTTTGTCTGAAACCCAAATTATGGAGTAATTTTCATTAGTCAGTTGATCTATATTGTCTTATAAATGATGGCTGTTGCTGGGTAAGAGGAAGCTTTTTAAACCTCTGCCCTTTAATATAAAAAACATCAATAGTACTGAAATAAAAACAAGACAGTTCTCTCTTACTTGCAATCCGATTTTACTGGAGGTAACACCTTCTGTCAATAAGCTGAAATCCTCTAATTATTACCTGTTATGGTAAGATTTCCTGGCCAAAACATCAGTTTTCAGTCGATCCGTCTCCCGGATATGGGAGAAACCTGTCTATTAGCTTATTATTTTCGTATTCCGAAAGGCAATATGTCTTGAACACTCTCACTGCTATGCTTCTTTCTGACTTCCTTGTGCTCTCCCGGCTTCACCAGCAATCTCCCCTACTCTTGCTTTCAAAAGACCACCAAAACAGACCGCTTTCGAAACAGGTATCCTAGATCCTATGGCTCTCTTCAAGTTCTTACTGGACGCTTTTCAAGTCACGCAATATTGGGTTTTACTTAGTCTACAATGCAAAAAATTTTTCTATTTCAACAGATATAATTAATTAAATTATATCTAAAGAGGGTTGCTTTTTTACATTTATTTACGAATTAAAAACTCTCCTTGTATTACTTGCATTTTATTATCATTATGCATTCTATAACTTGGTAATTACGCAAAATGAATGAATGAAACTAATTATTATTTTATTGTTTAAATATTCCATCATCATGCAGAGAATATTAATGTGAGTGGCTTTTTAAGGTCCTTCTCACAACGATAAAAATTGATCATCAATTTATTGACTTTTTCGCGAAGATAACACTTACGCATGGAGATAGAGGTTGAAGGTATTAAATAGTTTCTGCATATTTTCTAGAGTCAAATAATAATAATAATAATAATAATAATAATAATAATAATAATAATAATAATAATAATAATAATAATAATAGGAAGTGCAATATGAAAGACGAGGCCATAAAGAAAGTGCAATACAAAAGACGAGACCATAAACCACATAGCAAGCGCATGTCCGGCGCTTGCACAGAACCAGCACAAAAAGGGGCATGATTCAGTAGTAAAAGCCCTCCACTGGAGCCTGTGCAAGAAACACCAGATAGCTTGCAGTAATAAGTGGTACGAACACCAACCTGGGGGAGTGATAGAAAACGATCAGGCAAAGATCCTCTGGGACTATGGTATCAGAACAGACAGGGTGATACGTGCCAATAGACCAGACGTGACGTTGATTGACAAAATCAAGACGAAAGTATCACTCGATGTCGCAATACCATGGGACATCAGAGTAGATGGGAAAGAAAGAGAAAAAATGAATAAGTATCAAGACCTGAAAATCGAAATCAGAAGGATATGGGATGTGCCAGTGGAAATTGTATCCATAATCGTAGGAGTAATAGGCACGATCCCAAGATCCCTAAAAGGAATCAGGAAAAACTAGATGCTGAAGTAGCTCCAGGAATCATGCAGAAGAGTGTACTACTAGAAATAGCGCTCATAGTGAGAAAAGTGATGGACTCCTAAGGAGGCAGGATGCAACCCGGTACCCCGCACTATAAAAACCGTCCAGTTGAATAGGATGACTGTGATAGAAATAATAATAATAATAATAATAATAATAATAATAATAATAATAATAATAATAATAATAATAATAATAATGAGAAACATATCGTGAGACAACTGAACTTTCATTTTTACTGTAATAGTACTTCCGTAGATATGGTGCATATAACTGCACATGTCATACATATGCATATTCAAGCAAAACTGAATAACGATTACGTCAGAAGGGTGAGGATGGATCTAGTTTATCTCTAGAATGGGTATCACCGTGAGAACCGAGATGACTCCATATCATTCGCTGTGGTCTTACGTTAAGGTCAAATATGTGCCAAGGAATAATACACAATGAAGTTCTCTTCCCTTGGAAACATGATTCATTCACATTTTAGGTCTAGGTGACTGTGAAGGTACTAATCACAACATTTGTGATAATGAGTGAGCATTTCATGCTTTTAGGATGAAGAAGGAATGGAAAACCAAATAGTACTACCTACGTGAAGCAAGAAAAAAAAATGTTGGAACACGAGGACCTCTACATCCAGTATTATGAGAGTGATTGCAAAAATAGAGATGAACAATGATATGTAGATTAGAATGACAAGCAGGAAGGGAAGCTGGCCATTATCATTCCAGGTTTTGTTTAATAGACAGTCCTAAGTCGGTGGAGGGCTTTTTATTCACCTGTCTTCACGAAGGTGTCATCAGCGTATCTGCAAAAGATTTGAGGGTTTCTGTTTCTCTGAAGACTTTGTCAATTCATCCTATTGAGAAGATTGCAAAAGGCACTTCTAAAAGGGATCCCATCGTAATGCAATCAATCTGTTGCTAATCATATTCCATTGACATCTAAAAGGGGCCTGCGTTGTACAAATGCCAAGAAGAGTAATCAGGATCACCTCTTGGATCTTAATGAGGGTTGAACGTACTTCATTCACAAAATTTATAATCTCCTCAATAGTTCTGTCGACAGACATGTTTATGAAGAAGGATTCATTACTTCAGGAAGCAATGATACCCCCTGGGTTGGCACTACAAATGAGCATCAGAAACTCAGCAGAGGAGGCAATGCTGGAGCAGGATGAATCTGCAGCTTCAATATGGGCACCAGTCTTTCAGCCAGGTGATAGGTGGGTATAGGGATCTGGGTAATTATTGGCTAAAGTGGATTACCTGCCTTTAGGATTTTCACCTTCCAAGGTCTAAATCCCCCAGCTATCTTGGAGAGCTTATTGCTGCCTTGAATACAGTAATCACCTCGATGAGTTTGTTTACCCAATGCTCGACGCATATCTACCGGATTTCTCGAGATTCTATTAAATCTAATAGAATTAAGTCTAATAGTTGCTTCACAGGTGAAAATTTTCCTCTTTCCAGCTGTCAGAAAACCTACGTTTCATCAGGCTCTAACTGAAAAAACAAACTGATCTTGGGTGGTCAACACTCGTCAGGATGGCATCAGTCTCCCCAAGGTAGCTGGGAACTTTGACTAGGGCTATTTATGAGGTAAAGGTGAAAATCCATAATGTTGGCAGTCCACCTTGTCCAATAATTATCCACATCTCTAGCTACACGTATCACCTGGCTGATAGACTGGCAAACATCCTGACATCATGTATTCATTCCTGGTACAACATCACCTCCTCCACTAAGTGTATCGTCGCCTCCTCAAATGTCAAATACCTCGTCGTAAAAGTACCTGTTGTAGAACCACAGATTACATTATCAAATTGGTATATGGAAATGGTTCAGACCTTCCTATTAATATTTTAAAGGAGACCCTCAAGACTCTTGCTAGCATCTGGGCCAAGGAAGCCCCTTTCAGATGCCAATGCGACGTGATATATCAGCAGCTGGAACTACAATGGGTCCCTTTAAGAGTTGCTACTGGTGAACTTTTTTATAGGTTTTATTAAATGAGAAGTCTTCACGGAACTAGAAACCTAAAAGATCTTCTGCAAATATATTGATGACATCTTCGAAAGGACAGATGACAAAGACTCCCTCCACAGCCTTCAGGATGTCAGTGAAGTCTGGTTCCCCTTTCACCTTTGCAAGGAGTGATAATAACAAGATTCCCATAATAGGATCCTCATGGTTCTACATACCAGCAACATCTCTACTTCCATATACGTAAAGGCCTCTCTAATTACCTGGAATTAATCATTAGCACCAACATTCCATGCGCTCTCCCATGTTAGCATATGAGAGCCACCCAAAAGAAGATAGAAGGAGCAGCTAAACATCTGGTAGACAACGGTTTTACTAAATACTGCTATCACAGACACCATAATAATAGCAATAATTAACTGATAGTACAGGACAGTAACAACGACAGTGAAATTATTGTGACCTTTACTACTTTAATATTAGAAGTAAAGCTCACCAAGATGGAAAATAATAAAGGACATCATAGCCACTGGCATCCATCCTGCTGGCACCATGGCTGTGAAACTTAGACAAAAATCGCATTTCCTCCTTAAATAGAACGTAGACTTCATCCAGCCAAACTCCGATGGGCATACATGGTGTACAAGCACACCTGGAAAAGCGAGGAATGTAGGCCTCACTAAGCCATGAATACCTGGAATTACCAGAACGCATTTATCTCGGAGGTTAGTCTGTGGGCAATAAGAGGGTGCCAAAAAATGCACCATTTTAGTAACGTGGCCTAAATCACCCGAAAGAGCTATTTCAAAATGGTAAGTAAGAATTATAGTGCCAAAGAAGCCCCAACGGCGTTATAGTCTTCGATGTTTTGTACATGAAAGAAAACTCTCTTATGCATCAAGGGTAAAAACAATGATTTGATCTACCCACATTAAAAACTCTGCAACCAAACCCATACCCAAGATCAATGAGACCTTCTTCCTTGTCTCTGACTGGTCAGTGGCATATCATAGAATGTCACTGTTCCACTTCGACCATCAGTGTCTTACTACTGGTTAACCTGTGTTCATTGCCCCATAGGCTTCATTTGGATACCGCTGTGACTCAGCATTTTATTCAGTATGCACTGAAACATCCAGAAAAAAGACTCCATTAATATTGTTTCCCTTAAATTATTGGACCTTTGATATTCCAGCTGCAACCTAGTGAAAGACGGTCATCTCGACATTTTGAGAAAAAGAAAGAGAGAAAGATCAACTGCCAAGCTTTTTATAAGTTATAATTCTACAAACATACAATATATACATATATATATATATATATATATATATATATATATATATATATGTATGTATGTATGTATGTATGTATGTATGTATGTATATATATATATATATATATATATATATATATATATATATATATATATATATATATATATATATATATATATATATATATATATATATATATATATATATATACAGTATGTATGTATAATAATTATTAAGTCTTGTGCCCTGAAAGTGGATGGATCGAGAAAAATGCAAACAAATGTTACTGATACGATAACCCCTAAACTGCTGCATAGATAAACATCAAGGGCAGAGAGTTTTCAGAATATAAACCACTTTATTCATCTATAAATAAACAGTGTAGCGGACCCCTTACAGACGATGCATTAATCACCTCTGCCCTGCACACACTCTCAACAACTTCAGTATTCTATGTTATTTGTATTCAGCATCCATAAAGGCGGAAAATGAATCAAACAATCTAATCCCTCTCCATAAAGGGAGACGCAAACAGTTGAAAAAATATATATTTATATATTCGCGATTTAATTGACAGAAAAATCGTTTCACTGCCAAAATGGTGTTAGAACATTTTTGATAAGTTCTTTTGAATATAACAGTGCCTGTGTTGATCATAGCTTTGAATAATGTACATGGTAGTTAGTCAGGTGTTTTGCAACATTACAGGAAATTATGATACGCACACACACACGCACAATAAATATATATATATATATATATATATATATATATATATATATATATATATATATATATATATATTTATATATATATATGTGTGTGTGTGTGTGTGCGTGTGCGCGCGCGCATGCTTTCTCTGGTGGAGACAGTATCAGAGTGTTCAAAGAAAATCAAGACTTGAACTTACCAGTTAAATTTTCACTGCTGAATCAAGAATGGTCCCAGTGCAGAAAACTTCGCATCTTCGGTCGTTTCATCTACCAGTCCAGATATCCTAATCAGAAGGTCATTGAACAACCTAACAAATACTGCCCCTCACACCTCGAATCTCTACCAGTTCATCTAATCAACATTTTCATGATTACCCCTTTCCTCTCAGAGCTTCCAAACTGTACACACTCTTTGCCAATATCTTGCCCCTGCAGACGACATTACTTTTTCAGATCGTTTTGAATCTTTGTTTTATTTACGCTACCTTTTTCACATTTTTTCCTTTTATCACTTCTTGCTCTTCATACATTGATCATGATTTGGTCATAGGACAGAATGTTACAGAAATTGTGTGAAAAGTGCTCATGGTTGTTAAGTTTTAGGAAAAATTATTATTATTATTATTATTATTATTATTATTATTATTATTATTATTATTATTATTATTATTATTATTATTCAGAAAATTAACCCTATTCATAGGGGCCATTGACTTGAAATTCAAGCTTCCAACGAATTTGGTGTTGATTTGAAAGAAGACCAGAGGTAATAGGAAATACAGAAAGAGATCACTTTTTAGAAAAAAAATTAATTAACAGATCAATAAATAAATAGATAAAAATGTAAAGGAATTATTAGACTACAAGAATAAATGTTTTGGGGTTAAAGCGTTTCATCTTTGCTTGAACTTTTCCACGGTCCAAAGTTGTGAGGAATTAAGGATTTCTGGAAATGAGAGGCTTGACAGCGAGGCACATTTGCTGCATATTGGTGCTGCTGTTCAGCAAATCTGGTTACTCTCGGCAGGAAAAGAGGATCAAGGATCAGTAATGAATGTGAAAGATGCTGAAATACAGCTTATGGAAAACTGACATTCAGGAGACCATCCGCTGATAGTCCAAGTCATAACTGCTAATGGTTAGGAAACAGAAACCTACCACCACGAACAACTCTATCTAAAAGAGGTGATCTCTGGCAGAAGCAGACATCTACAAAGGAGAGCAGTATTCTAGTAATGGTAGGACAAATGACCTTAAAACAGGTTGCACTGATTTTATCACTGTTACAAATATAGGAGGCCTTACATATTACATATAATATCTAACTTCCGTTTGGCCTTTGCTGACACTTTCATTAGATGTTTCTCAAAAGTTAGATGTGAGTCAAAAGTTACACCAAGAATAGTTAACCTTCAGACACATTCAGCAAAGTCCCATCCACCTGAAGGGGAGGATGGGGTGGAAAGTCTGCACGAGATCTGCTAATCAATAGTGTTTTTGCTTTACTGGAGTTTAGCCTCACGCCTCACTGTCTACACCATCCACTAATCTGCTCCATGTCACGATTGAGATCAAGGCAGCTTCATTTCTCATAGCTGGAGACTTTACTACCCTGCAATTGTTGCATCATGAGCATACCTAACAATCTTGTTTTCCAGGAGAACACTGAAAATAACAGTGGAGCTCCAGACACAATAGGTCTATGTTAGCTAAAGATCCCTTCAACAGCAACTCGCTGCTGCCTACAGTAAGGACATCTTGAAGATATCCTAAAACACATCCACTTACCCCAAGATTCTGAAGTTTATAAATAAGTGTCTTGTGATTTACTAAATCGAAAGCAACACTAGAACCTGTTAATCTACACTTAAAATCTTTATCAAGGTATTCTTGCAAATTTCATGTCAAACCTAAAAGAGCATAGCAGGTTCCTAACTGCTTCATAAATGCGTACTGATTATCAGCTAACAATCGTTTAGATTCAACATACATATATAATGTGTTAAAAATTAGTATTTCTCCAGCTTTGGAAAGCACAGAGAGAATAGAAATTGGCCTGTAGTTACTGAAGTCTGCAGATATGCCACTCTTTGGAGAAGACACTGCACTGTTAAGCCTGTGCTCACCCGCAAAGATACTACTTCGACCTAAAAATTTATAGAACCTACCAATGTTGGGAAACAACACGCTAGAAACCTTTTATAAAAAAAACAAAGAGGAGAAACTGTCAGGAACTTCTCCACCACAGATATCAAGATTATCTAGAATTTTCTGAACATCCCTAGAGCGAAATGCAAATTTTGAATGAATAGGTCCAGGATGACAAGTATCAGGGAGAGGGACATCCTCACCTGATTGCTTAGCTTCATAATTCGATGAAGCAGTTCAGCCATTTCTTTAGAGTGTAACGTGCAGTTGCTATTTGCAATAGCACGTGAAGCTCCACTTATTTCAAAATTAACATTAAAGAATAAAGCATGTACAGTACAGACGGTAAGTCAACTTCACGACCACCCAGTACTGGGGAACAGGAAGCGATCAAAACACCCCTGACATTTAGTGCCCGCTAAATCCTCGGTGCCTTCACGAAAAAAACTCCTCCCATCCTCTCTTAGCCTTAACCCGCCTTTGTCAGCCTGGGTACTGTCGTTTATCTCCTTGTTCCAGCACTGCTCCTGTGGATGCCCAAAACATGGGAACTGGAGAGTTAACGGACAAACACCATACGCAGGACAGAGACAGAAGGCGGAGCTGAGGCTATATAAGGACTTGACCAGGGCTCATGTGGGGAGTTCGTTACCAGCCAGAATCAGAGAAGTGTCCTTGCTGGGTCAGTCTCTGCCCACCCTCCCCCTTTCTGACCCAGTCACACTTTGTTGTGATAAAATAGTCCCGCCCAAGTCACTTGCCTTATTGCAAAGTTTGACCTGCACATTAAAACAATGCATTCTACATGAAAAGGTGCAGTCTGGATTTGGAGTTTGTTACGACACCTATTCTTCCACTAGAATTTTCATTCTTTCTGATA
>NC_089781.1:57209967-57232467 GCF_040412425.1 Macrobrachium rosenbergii | reverse complement strand
ATTGAAGAGCACTCAGTTCCCCAGTTAGTCGTGTTTTATTAACCTTTTACGCTGGTCACATTTTCACTTTTTCGCTTTCATTATTTTCGACCAGGTTCGTGATGACCATTTACCCCCACCCATATTCTTTGCATCTGTCCCACATCCAGGATGGGCGGCGTCCTATTCGTTTAACACAGGATTACCCACTCAGCCGTCACTAACGCTGTTCAACACCGGGGACAAGATAATGGCATAATGGCCGGATTATTCCTCTCCACCCCCTGTCCCCGGCACTAAAGACCAATCCGCAATCCGCAGTAGGGCCCCTTTCGTTCGCTTCTCCCTCTGAACAACGCTCTCTCTCTCTCTCTCTCTCTCTCTCTCTCTCTCTCTCTCTCTCTCTCTCTCCTAAAACCTTCCTCTCCTCCCGACCTCCTCAGCTATTAGCTGTGGATTTTAAGATATCATAAATTATCTCCTGAATGTTTAACCTAATGGTTGTTATTAGCAATATTAATGAAGTTTTGGACGTTCTATTTGCAGGCCATTTATTGAAGTGTATCACAGCCATTCATTCTCTCGGGCGAATGAACGGAATGGTTAACAAAGCAGGATGTGGTGGGTGAGGGTGTAAGTGATAACAATCAAAAAGTTTCCAAATTATTAGAGGTCCGTTAAGTCCTATTAAGTGCGGTGATTCCCCTGTTAAC
This sequence comes from Macrobrachium rosenbergii, assembly GCF_040412425.1. NCBI lineage: Eukaryota > Metazoa > Arthropoda > Malacostraca > Decapoda > Palaemonidae > Macrobrachium > Macrobrachium rosenbergii. The sequence continues at coordinate 57,231,775 of NC_089781.1, read as the reverse complement.
AGAAATCGCAGATGACGTTTTAATTGAAAATTTCCGACTCTTCTCCACTAAACTTATGCTATAAATTTTGTTCACCGGAGACAGGTACGTCTCCGCATCACTTATAAATCAGCGTCCGTAGTTTAAGTGGACATTGCTCTTGGCGCTAATTTTGCACGGTATGGTGGCGTTGCAAAGGAAGAAAAACATAAAAAGGAAGAATCTCTCGTAAATCATGCGACTGTAGGCGGATGTTGTTACAGTAAGAATAGCTGAACATCGCTTCGGGATGCTAATTTGATGTATCTACACATCTGAATGAAGGATCCATTTCACAGGTCTTTGAAGTGATTTCGTCCTTATCCGATTTCTCTAACACCTGCAGACTCCTCCAGTTTCCCAAAACTATATGGCTCTATGAAGAATCAAATTTTTGTAAGTTGCTTGCCCATTTTACTTTTCATGACTTTTATTGGGAGGGGAATATGAATTCTGGATTTTTGTTGTTAACAACTTGACTGCATTCTTTTCGAGGGATACGATAAGGTATCTGGAGATGATAGGGAAGAACTTACAAATACAATATCTATTCATCCTTCTTTCATCATCGGTTTATATCTATATCAGGTTATTGGTGTCCCTGGCAATGAGGAATTCCTTATGTTTTTCAAAGATTTGAAGTGATAACATCGACTGCACTTCCATGTTTTGCCGAGACTTCATAGTGCTACGCGCATTCCAAGTTATAGAGAATTCGGATGTACAAACTTAGAATGGGAAATCAATGATAAGGCAGACATGACGAATCATGTCAAAACTCATCACAAACTAAATTTAATTCTTATCAGCATGTGCGTACAAGTAGATATTTTATAAATATATATTACCACTAAAATTTTACAAAACGTTTTTACGTTATCGAGAGTCATCTGTGATGAGCAGAATCTAATTTGACAGCATCCTCGTCGGATATCAGTCATGGAGCTTCCCTTGACTGCTCTTAAAGATGCGATCGGTCTTCATCAGAGTTTCTGTGCATCTGATAATTACAGAACTTACAGTTACACTTTCTACCCCCCCCTTGTTTCCGGGGGTTAGCTATTATACTTCTATTGATCAACATTGTCTTAACTTATTTTCATTCGCAATGAAGTGCAAATTACGTGCTTCTTTTTCAACTTCCTGATCTTATAGGGCGGTGGCGGTGGTGTGTGTGCGTGTGTGTGTGTGTGTGTGTGTGTGTGTATGGGTGTGTTTGAGCACTGATGGTTGGTACTGAAGGCAATGGACTTCTAGCCTAGTCAGGTAGATGAGCCTTGTGCTCATCCTCTGCTATCGTTCTAGCCTTAGGTTACATTCCGAATGTCTGCGTCAATCTCTCTCATCTGTGAGCCATTACACATGTCTCCATAGCTACTTAGGTACCTTAGTTCCCCACATCCGGTCATTACTCTTGCTGTCATTAATAAGTACAGGTATAGCCAATTTCTATTTGCAATATGGCTCATCTATTGGCTAAGATAGGAACTATTACAAATCATTTGTCGAATTTTTCCTCTTTATATCAATATATAACTATCACACGCTCGTTATCACTGATGAGTAGAACAGGCGAGAATTATTCATGCTATTTTTAAGCCTGAAAATGAAAACAGAATGAAAGGAAATCGCCCATTAGAGTATCATACAATATAATCAAGAATTTACTTTGATTTTCCGAGGGTTCTATATCAGAGCAACAGCTATATATATATCTTTTTTACTGGGATAGTATGCAAGGCTATAGTAGTCTGCGGAAACAAGGCTAAATCCCAAAAGCGCCAGTTTTACAGCCGAAGAGTTTTCAAAACAAGAGCTGGAAATGAACTTTGCGAGTAAAGGATAGCGATCACATTTCCATCTCAGAATAATCCAAGAAAGTTAAACAATAAGTCATAAATAAATATTACTAGAATATGTAATTCTGAGATTTAGAAAATGTTGAGCCTGTTTAACTGCCCTTATTCTCGTCTTTTTCATGTTAAAATGATGCCACATATTCCAGTACCAACGATCGCGAAGACATTGAATTAGTATTACAAAAAGAAGGGAGCATCTAACATGGACATCGCTGCTTCAAATGCATTGTGGCCTTTAAATCAACCAAATGAGAAGTCCAGGTGAGATTCTTATCAAGTATCAAGGTATATTATCTGATCTGTATCATTCAAGGAATTCTTAGTCATTTCTATACAAACCCTGGTCTTGGAGCATGAAAGTCAGGCATTTTCCCCATTTTGCAATGTGTATTAACACCACGTTGTATGATTTGTTCTGTTACTACCACATATGAAGCAATGACAAACAGAGGTCAACAAGTCCAGTGGAAACTAAGGATCTTAAAACATAAAAAGCTTATTTACAATTATGAAGGTTTCAAAAAATCCTGTTTTCATATGGTGTCAGGTGCCTTTTGTGGATCAAAAAATTAAACTATGACCTGATTTTGTAGAGATGTCAAGATCTCAGATAAAACCAACAAGTTTCGGATATCACGATGAGTTCTAGATGTGGACTTGCACTCCAAATACCACAAAAGCCTTACAATAATCATGTTTCCTGCATTATTCTTAAGACATGCACGAAATAAAGAGCTTTTTATTTTCTGCGGCATAGCTAACCATAACATACACGGCATCATTCATGTCTGGAGCAGATTCTTCGGTATTTGCTCAAGTTAATTCTAACTCGTTATAAAATGAAATGAAATAGCACTTTAAATTATCTTTTCCTGTATGGCTTGGAATCTACTAATTTACCTTTAATCTCTGCAATGATTTTGGTAAGTTTGTTCATAGTATTTATCTGAACACAATAACATGTGATGGCAAGAGTTAAGTTAAGTATACCTTAGTTTTACCAGACCACTGAGCTGATTAACAGCTCTCCTAGGGCTGGCCCGAAGGATTAGATTTATTTTACGTGGCTAAGAACCGATTGGTTACCTAGCAACGGGACCTACAGCTTATTGTGGAATCCGAACCACATTATAGCGAGAAATGAATTTCGATTACCAGAAATAAATTCCTCTAATTCTTCATTAGCCGGCCGGAGACCCGAAATTACCAGTCACTATCTGTGATTCAACAACCTCTTCACTTCGCAACATCAGTGCTAGAAGGTTTTATGAACGAATTAACCAGCTGCTTTTGCTACCTTTTGGATCAGGTTTGGTGGGGTTTTGCATCTGTAGATGACAAGAGTATAGTTTCGATCTGAATATGCTCTTACTTTATGACAGTCTACTTGCTTACGATCCCGTCATTGTTTAGTATTGGTATTCCTGGCCAACTGGAAATTGACAGAAAGCCTTCGTCATGAAAGGTGACGCTGAGCGTTTCTTTCTCATTCATGAATTATAGTAATACCCGAGCTAGATAATCAGTGGAACTTTTTTCTGCAAGTGAAATTTAGTAAGCTTTTTGACACTTCCGTTCGGTAACTCCTGAATTTGTAGACTACAGCATTATGATAACTGGGGAGTGATCACTTGTGTATCTGTTATCCATTACCAAGCAGTTAAGATCAGTAACTGGTTACACTACAAATAAAGCTATCAGTAGCTGATGGTATCCTAGTCCGGACATGGAAATCTGTTGGTACTTCTGTATTTAATATACTAATATCCAAACCTGTAATGGAATAAACGTTGGGTCCTGAATACTTCTCTTAGGAGAGAGTTACTTTTATTCACATCCCCCAAAAGGAAAAGTTTTGCCGGTAAGCTTTGACGTCATCTGTAACGAAAGCATTTGTCAGGTGAATGAACTGTGCATTTCATTTCAAGGGGGATTTCATTTTCCACTTCTTACATGAAAGAATATACAGTGAATTATGTGTATGGAATGTCATGAAAGACAAATAATGAAAAAGCCTGATCTTCACTGCGTAGATTATAAGCCAAGTCATGAATCAATACTTTTCACTTCTTCCCTTTACCTCTCAGACTTAGACAGATTTAGTGAATAGAGAACTTTGCACAAGCTATAAACCTTGTTACACAGATCCGCTTTAACAACATTTCGGTTAGACCTTTCGAAATGGGATCTTCCAACATTTACTGGTATTCCCTGCAGTATTTAGGATTGTTCTGAGCAGGACCAAAACTCATCCACTTCAACAGATGCCACTGAAGAGGGAGGTAGTTGTGGTGCAATATATTTTCCTTTAGTAGCAGTTATTGTGCTTCCTGCATGCTCTTGGATCGCAAATAATAATACCTAAATAGTCACTGATACTAAATACCAGCAGTAATTAGTTCGGCTCCAAAGAGGCAAATGCACAAGCTAGCTCTAACACTGGGCCATCATAGACAAGTCTTTCTCTGAAGAAACAGATGGGCCTCACGGCATTGTACTAGTCTAGACTGTGTCATCCTCTAAACTTTCATATGAACTAATGACTGTTGGCTGCCCGCTCATCTCAAGCAGTCCAAGTTTCAAATGATAGTTTCTTCTAGATATTACCATAGCAAATCAATTGTTAGCCATAGAAGCAAGAGTTTTCTCGAGATAAATATGAATTGGAGACTTTCTAGCTGTAAATTTTCTAGGGTAGTTATAGCAATCCTAGTTTCATCTTTCTTTCGCAATAAGTTCCGTTTCCAGCCTGGTCTGATGATTATTTTTAGCCATTTCGTCTTTTTCTTGCTTTTTCTGCTTATAATGTACAACACCTCTACACCTGTATATTTACATGCATTCAAATCATATATCATGCCTGTAGAGGAGTTCAAGCTTAAATGTGAAATATTTTCAACTAGAAGGAAATCTTCCCCGTTCTAGCAAACCAAAATTAAATTGCTAAATTTTCGTTAATGACCATTCTTAAGAGAATTATGAGTTTTATGGGCGCTATCAATTATAAGGCTGCATAATACAATCGCCTTTCTTTCCATACTATATTAATTTTAAGATGAGCAATCTGCATCTTTTTTTTAAACTAAAATGACCACAATTATGGATATGGCCTTTGTCCAAAGAGGTGGTAACTTACAAGGCAGCTGTACAGATATTTATTGTATGTATATTTTAATGATTTGAATAAGTGACGTTGACAGCAAAATCTGAAAAATATGAGCATCCAAGAAAATTCAAATAGAGGTAAAAGAATAGCAAGATAAAACCTCAATAGGCCTTCAAAATTAGCTATTGCTGTTTTTTCTCTCCTTTTATCTCTTCTCTTACATAGGAATTGTAAATCAAATCTCACTCAAAAATGTTTGGGGTAAGAAAATCCCCAAACTTAATGCTATAACTGCTCACTGACCTATTTGGTATACAATGGCTGATCAAAGTAAAACACAGAAATACTTTTTCTTACTACCTGGTCCCCACCAAAAAATAAAAATGAAACGCTTCCCAAACCAGAGCAAACTGCACCTTATTCCAAATTTCATTTTCAAATTTTCATAACTCGGAATTTGTCTTTTTCTGTAAAGTTTGAAAACCAATGCTATATGTTTGCTAAGCTAGTAATTTCCAGGAACTTCTGATATTTTTTGTTTAAACAAACTGATCAGAAAAGATACCTGAAATAATTTGGGGAACTGACTATTTGGCACAGAGAACATCACAATGATTCACTATTCACAGAAGTTTCTTCATCTTCTCAACTTAATCACAAGCTGGGGTCGCTGGTTTTAATTAATCTTTTTCCTAGTGTTTCTGTCTTGTGTCCTCCATTCTTCTATTCCTTTGTTTCTCGTGTCTCTCTGTCCTCTCTCAGGCCTTCCTCTCCTTCGTGTCTCTAGCTCTTCCATTTCCATCAACTCTCCTGCAACATGCCGCTCATTGTCTCCCCCTCTCATGAGGTAACCGAGCCATCTTAATGTTCACTCTTTGGCTTTCTTTGACGCTTCATTGTCTTTTGCCTCTCCACTGACGTAAGCTTATCTTATCCTGTCTCATCCGACTGAACACCCACATTTCCACCACATATAACTTATTATGTTTCATTTTCTTTATTGTATAAAAGAAAATTTCACCGCTTGAGTTTCCTTCACATGAAAGAAAAATCTACCAACAATTAAAGGAAAGAGCAGAGGCCGATACTGGCGCATGACTGATGAACACCACAGCTGTTTTGAGGAAGATACCTGGACTTAGGAATGGTGTGCCAAGCACGCTGAGCATAAAGTCTACCTCAAGGAATCCTTTTGAGCATTTCATTCCATAACAGATTGCAAGGTGGATAAACACCTGTCTAAAACACTACAATGTGAATGTTACGAGAATTTGTCCCGATTTAGGTAGTTTCGTTGACACAGAGGAATAGTCTATGAAACAGAGGTTGCACGAAATATACCAACGCCTGACGAAAGTCACACATTTTAAATATCTGATTTCCTACAATCAGCACAGCCAGTGTTCAATGCAAGAATGGACTGAAGAAGAGAGAGAAAAGATTGCTTCCTCTAGAATCAAAATCATGGCAAAGGTATCCCACTAGTAAGAGCTGACAGCCAGTATACCCCAAGACATGGCGCATGGAGATTCAAAACCCTGTTAAGTTAGAGAGGCAAAGAAGCGCACACAGATGCATACTGCTCTCTATTTAGATGTCAGGCAGTGCTATTCCTTTCAGACGCCCAACTTCCTAGAGAGAAACGGTCACCAACGCACCCATTCCACTAATGGGTATCCTGGCACCTCAGTGCTGGGTGGAAAACACAACTCAAAAGGAAAGAGATGCAACTCGGGTTTGCTACATCCTTCAGTCCTGAGGAATGAAAGGCTTGTGACCATGTGCGATGAGGGACCCAAATGAGTCTTTTTTATTTATTTATCTTTTGTAAGCACCAAAGGAAAGATATTAGTGACTGATACAAGAGAGTTTATTCATAATTAATTTCCAAAAAGATCACTAAATTGTTCTCAAGCAGTACAGTAGTAACAATCATTTATCAATTAATGCTGTAATTCATTCAGCAGAAAACATCAGCACTTTTTCATTACACCAATGTGGTCTATTGAGTCTACTTAGTAAGATATTATAATGTAAAAAGGGTACTGCATAATATGTAGTGTGGGTATTAAACATGTAATATTGTTGTAGTATAGATATTAAACATGCAATATCGTTGTTATATATACATTGAACATCACATGATTAGTACTGTCTAACGCACTCTGCAACTGATCTAGAGATTCCCCAAGTCATAAAATCAGGAGAGCAAATATTTGTTTTATACCATTTAGTTGTGTTTCCAATTCTGGTCTCCCTCTGTAAAAGTGAAGATGAAAATTAAAAAGACTGGGTTATTACTGTTTATGGATAGAAAAGTTCTGCAGTAAGTGGTGTACTTTTTTTTTTCCTGTGGACTGGTGTAATTCATTATCATTTAAGATGAACGGGGTAGGCAGTCCTAAAAGGAACTCGAGAGCGGAAGTAGATGGAAGACTTTATACAAAAGAAAATGGCCACACATTAGCGAGTGTCATCAAAGGCAGGTTTCAGTTGTTACAGGATGGCAATTTAAATAGCAGTCGATCATTCATAAAGATGCTTTATTGGTTTAAGAGGAGCGTTTTCTAATACATAAGTACCAGTAGTAGTTGCGGCTTGCTTAATATAGAATACATCGCTGACAGCTACACAAAAAGCACCCAACCATAATTTAGATCCTGTAACGCACCAGAAATATGTAAGCTCCCATTATCACCTGAATACATTAAGATTAAGGAGAGAATTCCAGAACTGATCTGTCATGCTGATCATTAACTATACATAAGCTAGTGTTCTTAACATTAAAATCTCCGGAAGGAACAAAATTTTCTTTGGCATCAAGGGAATATGCTCAGTAATTTGTTTCTATGAGACAACTATTAAATTTGGGATAGTTTATATATATATATATATATATATATATATATATATATATATATATATATATATATATATATATATATATATATATATATATATATATATATATATATATATATATATATATATATATATATATATATATATATATATATATATATATATATATATATATATTGGCTTGTTTAAATTTGAAATGAGAAACTCTGATTTAGGAACATTTTAAGAAGCATGAGTTTTTGGTTGAAAAGGAAAGTCATACCAAGAAGTAATACGCTCAGTCAAAAGAAATTGTCATTAAATTTTGATATCTGAGCAAAAAGCGTTACAACAATTTTCCTTCTTTTACATGATGTGCTGTGCAAGATTTCAATTTCATTGTGCTGGAAAGAATTGAAAACATAAAACCTATACTCCGTAAAGCCCTCATTAAGATAAAATCAACCAAGAAAACAAAAATATTATTTTTAAGTAGCGTTACTAACAACAAGAAAAATAAAGAACCTTTGTAGCTATATAAAATACCGGAACCAATCAAACTAATTAGGTGGAGCAGGTGCAACATGCAAGCAAAACGAGCCCTCCAGGACTGCCACATCGATTGAGGAAGGATAGTACTGATGAACTGGCAGTCTGCTCAGTGACTTTATTTTACTCTCCAAGTAGCTTGTACAACAACATTGAAGAAACCATGAAATATCATTAAACAGAAATACAAGCTTGTGGGTAAACTGAAGCAAGGGAACTCACACCCAAGACTTGCAAGCCATGTCACAAAGGCTACGACACAGCACTGCACTGCTTTAATAACACTTAGTCACCACCAGCTGCAGAGCAGTAAAATATGAATTCAAGATGACTCATCTACCACCAGTTAGTTATAATACAGACCATCCCTGCAATCATGGAGAACAAAACTGTAACAAGGGCTTGCAGGCAAACACCAGCTGCCCATACCTGGTAAGGAGTTTTTAGACATGCGGTTCAAGAGGTAGGACTAACGACAGAGGGAATGATAGTGGTTAAGAATTATGACAGGAAAGAAAAGTTTTATGTGACATACTTCTACTTAAAGTCTGGAAATGGCACTTAGTTTGTCAGCAATAGTTGCAAAGAATGGTGAAAGAATCTGAAAGACTTTTTAAAAGGAGAAAGTTGAAAGTACATATCAGCAAAAGTAAATGTACGGAAGTAGATGAAAGCAATAAAGACGGGGCATTCAGTGTTAATGTGAATGTTGTTATAATAGAATGGAATAAGGAATACAGATGATGGTAGTAACAGGATGTGAGTAAGGAATGCTATTGATGATAGGAATCAAATGTGGTAGGTAGCACAGTTACTACAAAAGTTTTAACATTGTAAATGGAAACAGCATGCGGTTGCTCAAGACTTAAAATTGAATCAAAAACAGTTCAGTTAACTGTTTAGATTGTATATGATGAGCAAAAATGGGTGAAGACTTAAGTAGATTCAGTGGTATGACGCGAATATAATGATCAGGTTAGCAGAGGTGAAAAGATGAATTGCATTATGTTGAATGAAACTTTTGATTTTACATAGAACAGAGAAGGATAAGTCAGTGAAAGTTGTGCATAAATTGAAAGGATGGGGGATAGGGGAGGGGCAGCCAGAAATACTAACTAAATTGAAGAAATCTAGAAAGTACATACAAGAGCTGTCGCGATTCTTCGTGCCTCTTAAAATCCCTTTTGCGATTCTATAAAGCAGCTGTTGATTTTATTCTGCAGATAAATGATGAACGAGGCAGCGACTGCTGTTTAATAATATATATATATATATATATATATATATATATATATATATATATATATATATATATATATATATATATATATATATATATATATATATATATATATATATATATATATATATATAATATATTATTTAGAACATCTGCTGAATCTGTTCATCATTTATCTGCAGAATAAAATCATATATATATATATATATAATATATATAAAGGGATATATATATATATATATATATATATATATATATATATATATATATATATATATATATATATATATATATATATATATATATGTGTGTGTGTGTGTGTGTGTGTGTGTGTGTTTATGTGTGCTTCTCTGTGCATATGTTTCTGTAAGCACTCCCATAGTCAGAGCAGGAAGAGCCAATGAGCCTGTGAGCATCCCTACAGAGGAGGGAATTCCCCTATGCGACCAGAGAAACCCTTAGTAAAAAAAGGAGATGTGTAGTAAACTACAGACAAAGCTAACAGCGAAGTGTAAATATATCAACAATGATAATGTAAACATAAAAGACATTGGATTAAATTTTAAGGAAATGGTATAAGGAGTTTCAGATTAGAATTACTGCCACTGTTCAATTTCGGAGACTTTCGACATATTAGCAATAAATGCACCGCAAGTCGTCTGATACCAGCGGCGTGACATCTTGGCCCCTCAGCAAAACATGGATGCTGATGCGCTGCAAAATGAATAGAAGAAGCAAGTTCTAGAATGCTGGGGCACAGCCTGGGAGTTGGTCACGAAATTTCTCTTCTGAAATACAGATGATGAAAGATGACCAAACGGGATAAGCTACACAGCGGTTTGGTCACAGTTTTTCGTGCTATGGAAATGAGCGAGTCTGTCGTTTTGAATTGCATCATCTCAAATACAAACATGCCAAGAGCCTGAGACATCCAAACAGTCGAGTTACTCCAAGTGTGGCAGAACAAAAGAGCAGAGGAATATGGCACAAATATCATCTTTTCCCCGCATACTTTTCTGGTAATGATGTTTTTTACGCACTATGATCAAGAGAGCTTTAAACTAATGGTGATAGGCTACCTAATGTTGTATAATGTTCTTAATCAGTAGAACAGGTGCTCAAACTCAAGGGTTCACCTGAGACCCTCTTGATTTCTTAATAATTTTTTGCAAGCAAATAATCTCATTTACTGTATGTCTGCATTTCTTTTAGACAGCGTCTTACTGACATGCTTATTTGCGAGTTACAGGTCTGGGTAATCACGTTAATGAAGCGAATGTCTGCTATTGACAGTTCAGGCATCAATAGGAATACTTATTCAGAAAAAATGTCTTTAAATGAGCTTGCGTCCAATTATATCAATTGCTGAGTATGATTCTTTTAAAGCCAATTATGCTCGGAGGCTGAGGGCAAACGAAGCTGTCACTAATAAAAAGGCATTCATTCCGATGAATTGCAATCATATTCCAATATAGAAACGCACACCCTCTCTCTCTCTCTCTCTCTCTCTCTCTCTCTCTCTCTCTCTCTCTCACACATGCACACATATACACATACACATATACACACACATATATATATATATATATATATATATATATATATATATGTGTGTGTGTGTGTGTGTGTGTGTGTGTGTGTGTGTGTGTGTGTGAGGCGTATGTGAGTATGTGCGTTTCTGTATTGGAATATGAATGCAATTCATCGGAAAGAATGACAGCTTTCTTTAGGTGTTCTTTTTCAAGTTCTTGTTTTAATTTTTGTAGTTGTAAATTTTTAAAAATTTTTAAGCTTTCCCATTGTGGAAGTGACATTTTAAGTATTTATGTATATAATTTCCAGCCTTGAGGATGCATCATGTGATGTGAAACGTTGGCCGAATAAATAAGAGACATATACCTCTTCAACCTGAGATATATATATATATATATATATATATATATATATATATATATATATATATATATATATATATATATATATATATATATATATATATATATATAGTATATAAATATATGCATTCATGGAGCTACAAATGTTGTTTAATATCAAATTCACGCTACCCAGGAATATCCCCGATGGGGAATTATCACCGAAGGGGAATTTATAAGTGATAAATGGATCGGTACTGCCGGGTCTCGATCACGACACAGTTTCCTTCCAACAACTCCAGTAAACGGTCTACCCACTGAGCTATCAATAGAGGTATAAGTATAATTTCCCCGTTCTCGCCGGGTAAACAAGTACAGCAGATTCGTCATTTACTTATACCTCTTTTGATAGCTCAGTGGGTAGACCGTCGACTGGAGTTGTTGAAGGAAACTGTATCGTGGGATCGAGAGCGTACCTGATCCATTTATCACTTATAAATTCCCCTTTGGTGATCATTCCCCATCGAAAGAGGTAGCGTGAAAATTAAACAACATTTGTAGCGTGAATGTATATAAATCACAGTGTATTAAAAATTCTCATATATATATATATATATATATATATATATATATATATATATAAATCATATATATATAATAAAAATATATACATATATTATATATATATATATATATATATATATATATATATATATATATATATATATATATATATATATATATATATATATTTATACATATTACATATATATATATATATTTATATGTGTGTGTGTGTATTTGTGTATTTGCGTATGTGTACAAATGCGCTCGCGTGTGTGTGTGTATATATATATATATATATATATATATATATATATATATATATATATATATATATATATATATATATATATATATATATATACCTCATACCTAATGTTTATGCGAGCATAGGCGATGTTCTTGTCTTCGAAGAGAAAGTGCTCCTTTGAAGACTTTCGAAAAGAGGTTGCTTCACAGACCGAGCTGGAACAGTGGCATTCGGCTTCTCTGTCAACCGAATCGGACGCGTTCATTCCTCGGATCCAAATAGACTTTGTTTATGAACCCATATTTTTCCCGTACATGTTATTTGCAGAATGTTACCGGCAGATTTATAGGTCTAAATGAGACTCGGCCGTGGAACTGTGCCATCGCTCAGATGATCCCGATGGAGACGATGATCTCGGTCGAGACGACGGAGAGATCATCAGGACAAACCGCAAGACTCAGTTTTGTCGTCATATCCACCCTCGTTATCACCATCATTACCATCGCTGTTCTGTCATTAAACCTACTTAACATCTCATTTTGATTCTGTAGTGATAAACGTATAAATATACATATATGAAGTGTATGTGCGCATACCTGTACTCACGCACGCACACACACACACACACACATATATATATGTGTGTGTGTGTGTGTGTGTGTGTGAGCGATAGTGTCATACATATAAGGGCAGATAAACTCCTCGGTTTACTCACGCTTCTCACATCCTTCATTATTCCTACTGTACTATGTGAACCTGTGTATGGCATTTCTATGTGTGCTTTTCTAGGCGCTTCTGGCCCCTATAGAAAAAAAGAGGCCTGAGTTACCCGGATAAGTTATGAATGTCGTTCCAGATAGTTTAGGACAATTGCGCTTAGCCCTATACATGACTAGAACAATCATGGGGTGATAATGATTTACATTCAATTTGTACTGAATGAAGACATGCTTTCATCCATCAGGAGACTTGGAAATGACACAAACTGCGTCGATGTTGTTCTTTCGTTAGTTTTCTGAATGATGAAATTGTGCAAAAAGCTAATGAATACAAGGCAGGAATAATTTGTTTTGTGCGCCGTGCCTTTCATGTTGGGGAGTGAGGAGGGGTGGGGGCTGTTGCGGTGATTGGTGGGGTGGCTGGGGTATGAGTGGGTATATCGTGGTAGGGACTCTTCACTACTTAATAATAGGGTCTGGGAAATCTCAACTCTAAGGGACACGCCCGCCCAGAGACCTTCTTTAATTCCGCTGATTTTCGTTTGTTTTCTCTCAACAGATATTGTTTTCTTTCGAGAAAAAGGGCGGATCTGTTGTTTGTTCCTTTTCCAGCAGAAACAGAAGAGATTTTTTTTGTCTTCGCTTTCTTTTGCGGGAAAGAGAGGCGAAGAAGATTTCTTAGTCGAGTGCCCTATCTTGAGCAATATCCCGCAAGAAGAAAAAGAAGAAGAAGAAGAAGAAGAAGAAGAGAGGAGGACGAAGCCAGATGTGTTCAGTAAATCTGTTGCGAACGAAAGTAGGATGGTGGGCGAGGCGATCGGTTCAGTCGGTATCGTCAAAGAGCAACTTACCTAAGGGAGGATGGACATGGCGGCCCTCTGTCTCATGCAGTGCGGCCACATCATCAGATCATCTCGCGTTCCTTGATATTTATATTCGGGTAGTCTCTATTCTTAGCTGATAATGTAAGGCATCGAAAATGTCAGTTCACCTATGGCTGAATATCTCTTCTCCACAAGAATTTATTGTTTACTTGGAGCCTCATAGAATTAAATGGAGCTCTGATAAAAACTGAATATAAATAGATTGATTAACTGATTGCTGATTAATTCGATGTTGAAAACTGACGTCACAGTTGTAAAAAGTCATGGGCGCGAGAAAACTGTTTTGTCATAGGAAAAAAAGTTATTGTGCTGTCTCGCCGTAAATGAATCATTGGTACTTAAGAATAGAAGTTTAACCGATGATACTTCCTTTTACATACGGTTACCATTATATCGTATTAGCTAAGTGGATAAGTCACTGTCACCCCAATTCAAACCAGAAAAACACAGGTTCGAATCCTTTCCGAGAAAAATCAATTATCATATTAATACTTTCATCTGTTAAGTGCTTCCAAGATAAAAGGAATTCGATGTAAAGGTGTATTTGTCTTAATATTTGAGTGTAGAAAAGTCACTTATGACATATGCATGCTGTATGTATGTCCATAAACATTAAGCCGCAAATTTCGATTAATATCCTGTACACTATACCTTGGAATAACTTGCACCCAAGGGGAATCGTATATGATCAGTGCTTTGTCACCAGTGGGACCGCTGCTAATTTAGAATCGATGTACCGCCAAGCCATCAAGAGAGGCGTAAGTTGAAATCGACTCTGCTGTACACATGCCCATCGAATTCAGGTTTTAGTTTTCTGTAAAAGAAAACTATTGTGCCGGCTTTGTCTGTCCGTCCGCCCTCAGATCTTAAAAACTAATGAGGCTAGAGGGCTGCAAATTGGTGTTGATCATTCACCCTCCAATCATCAAACATACCAAATTACAGCCCCCTAGCATCAGTAATATTTATTTTACTTAAAGTTAAAGTTAGCCATAATCATGCATCTAGCAACGATATAAGACAGGCCACCACCAGGCCGTGGTTAAAGGGGCCGCGGCTCAAACAGCATTATACCGAGACCAGCGAAAGATAGATCTATTTTCGGTGGTCTTCATTATACGCTGTACAGAAAACTTGATTGCGCCGAAGAAACTTCGGCGCATTTTTTACTTGTTTGTCCTAAGAATCGATATCATCCCACCTCTAACTTGATAGCTGCTTGGTAAGTTTGGAACACGTGGCTACTTATGAATTTTTTGTTACATACACCATGACCTTGTTTTGAATTCACAAACATGAACCCACAAAAATATCGTTTAATATCCAATTCACACAAATTGATGGCTCAGTGGTAAAAACGTCACTGTGCGTCGTCGTTTCCCAACCTGTCGGCAGTTCGAATTCCACAGGGGAAGGAAGCGCTGTCTTTAGGATTCCCTCGTGGTTGTGCTACTCGCGAGGTACAGTGATTGATTTGATATTAAACGACATTTGTAGTTTAGCATCTGTGAATGTCAAAATGTCACGGTGCATGGGGAAAAAAAATATATATATATATATATATATATATATATATATATATATATATATATATATATATATATATATATATATATATATATATATATATGTGTGTGTGTGTGTGTGTGTGTGTGTAGATATATATAGATATAGATATATACTGTATGTGTGTGAAGCATGTTAACCTACATAGCTGACACTGAACGTACTTTTAATAAAGTCTGTCTGTTTCAGCTTGCTCATCTCTAGCCATAAAAAATGCAGCCTGTCTCCAGGTTTCATGGAAAGGACACTCAGTATACAGTATTAAGATTCTCATGGACGCATGTCATTAGATTCCGCTGTATCCAAATGTTATGCATACGGACATTTGCATCTGCCCATAACCCTACAGATAGGTCTTGCGTCGAAACATTTACAGGTTACTAGAGACAGGCTAAGCTTCGAGTTACACCATGTCCCTTCGAGAGAAGACAGTGTGAAGCCCCACTGCGATGGTAGAATTATCTGTGCTGATTCAAGTCACAGGAATCTCCGTTAGCTGTGATGTACATTCACCATGAACTTTATGGTTCCATATAGCAATATACTGAATGTGGTCACTTGTCATCTGTAACATGTGATAAATAAATGTTTATTGGAAGCATATAATGGAATGCATTACATATAATTAACATTCTAATAGTAATATCCATAAATATCATCCATTCTAAGACCATAACCACTTTTATTACTGCATAGCTTCATGCCAGCATGACTTGAACTTTCTTTCACTTTTCTCATTACTTTGTCCATGAAAATATTAAACAGACATTAAGACACAACACACCCTTGTCTCAGACCCAATTTTACTCATGACCATTCACCCCGTACATGTCAGTTCTTAAGCAAAGAGATCTTTAATTGTTTTTAATACGTTTCTTTCTACATCGTACATCCTTAAGTAACCTCCAAATGGCATTTTTATCAATGTTATCAATGCCTTTTTTCAAGTGTACGCTCACCTCATACAGGTTTTGCCGTTTGCTCTTAAACTTCTTACATGAGTGTGTCATGTGTCATAGCGAACACTTGAGCTCAGACCTTCTTCCTTGCCTTCCCCTATTCATTCTTGTGCCATCAGTCTGACTTACTCAATAGAATTTCTACCAGACAATCTTTCATTCATGTGCTTTACCCGCATAATTACTTTTTACTTAGTCCTTAGAACCTCTCCCTCTTCTAGAAATACCTTGCACACCCCAGGCAGCCTCTCGGTCATACTGTCACACCCGTGTATAGCATCTTACTTGCAATCCCATAAAATCCTTGTTCCTTTCCGTTCGTCAGTGTCTTAATTCCCCTTCTTGCATCCTCGGCACTCGCTTTCACATGAATTCTCAAAATTACATTAATTCCCGTTAAATTTACCTCCTATAGATCAGCCTTCACTATAGCCTCTTCCTTTAACACTTCAAAATACTCACTTCACCAAAGGAGGACTGCATCTTTTTGTATGTCATCTCTCCATTTGCGCATTAACTATTCATGCTCTCCTCATTGCATACTTTTTGGTGTCCCAAAAGCTTTTGTTCAGTTGCTCCTCTTTTTTCACACATTTTCTCTTTGGCTGCTCTATCAAATTTTACCCTCTAGTATAACATTTGGTGAGTGCTTGATTCGTATTGCAGCTGCAATTTCAGTAATCTCTCTTCCTTTGCTAACCACTTAATTTCATCATCCTACCCGTCACTTATTTTGTATCCTCTCCATACCCTACTAAGTTAGCTAACTCTCCATGATAAGTCCTTTTACTTAATGGTTTTAATTATGCTCATAGCTACTTTGAGCCTTGACGAGTAGACGAAACTGCTTTTTATTTTAACTTTGACTTCAAACTGATCATAATCAGATGTACCTCCAGCCACTCCTCCTCCGACCATTATATCCATAAACTTGTTTTTCCATCTAGTACTTCCATCTATTGTACACTGACCAAAAAGCTTTTTTTCTTTTTCTCTTCATATACTTAAGAACATTCTATTTACTAAAAGTCTTCTTCTATTTTAAACGCATTTTTTATAGGTTTCTGTACTCATTCACTTCGGGAAATCCAAATTTACCAGCTTTTCTTGTCAGAAAAGCTGTCGCTTTCATTTACCAAACACAATCTAGCACAGATTCAGGCTTCTCCCAGAACATTCCTCTTTCAGCCTCTCTTTTCTGTTTGCTTCTGTGCTGCCTCGAGAAAACTGGAAACAGAGCAACTGTTATCTTTTATTGCTTCAACTCCATTTAATTGTTTTTTGTTTTAAGGAAAAGGGGAAATGAGCAATTTCTCCCCTGAGAGTTAGTCATTTTCAAATACAACGTACAGTCAAGGACCTCATAAATAAGATAATGCTGTTTAGGTGAGCTGGGATGAGTGGTTAAAAACAATGAGGGTAGTCAACTGAAAGAACATAGCAAAATGTAATAACAGTCACTGGTAGCATGCAGCCATGAGTCAACTAGAATAGCTTTTAAAGCCAGTTATTTCTTTTTCATCTTGGGCAATATTTACAGAATTCTTCTTCTTACTCTCCATTTTACTTTAACGTCATAAGCGCAAAAGTGCTCTATATAGTACGGTTGACGTCTGATCTACTGGGAACCTGTATTCCACAGTGCCCTGTATTGCACTGTATTCCACAGTGCAATACAGGGCAAGAACAATGACTTTTCTTGACGCCTCCAATGAATGGTTTATTAATAGTCTTAACAAACCATTCATCAAGACTTTACTCGCTCTGTCAAGCGATGTCTAATGACGCATTTCTTTAGTTGTGATATTCTTTGTGCTACATCTGCCCCTTCCGTTTTTTTCTGGTAGTCTCCCTCTTAAATTCAATATCCTTATTTCTTATTTGATAATAAGAAACTCAACTCAGACTTAATCTAAAACAGAATTACTAGCAATAGATAACAATCGCTTTAAATTATCAGACCTTATGAACTGAGAAACAGATACAGTAGTTTGAGAAACAAAAACCAAATTGTAGATAACAACTCCGAAGCATAACTCAGATTATGGCGGTAACAAATAATAAACATTTTATGTTAAATCTTCACTGGATAAGTTTGGATTTTTTTTATATGGTGAGGAGACCTAGGTAAAAGAGCTTGGACATATTAAACGTGGCATATGTAAGACGTACTTTTTCTAGTGCCGAATTCGCTTCTAGAAGAAGGGGGGTTAATGGGTGAATGTAATAGAGGGAAAGGCAATGAATCTTAAAATCAGGGAAGCAAAATGCTTTTGACTGATCTAAATGATTAGCCCTCGAGTGCAAGAGTCCACGTGTTATCTGTGGGGTTATATAGGTGGGATCTCTTATCTTTACCTTGGGGGGCACACACTCAAAACCTAATGGTCAAAGGAATATCTATAGACAGGGAAAAATGCGCCGAAGTTTTGACGTTGTTGACGAGAATCCCAGTTGCATGGAGGATCTGGGTAACTGAGTAAACTCTCATGAGCACAACTAAATAAAGTAATATTGTTTTTCCACTCTTATATTTTTTATTTTTACTTTCACATTTCTGTTTTCGCAGTGGGCTGATTGCCCCATTGAAACTTTGGGTTTGTAGCTTTTTATTTTTTTCCCCTGTGGCCTGAACTTAGTTAACAATGATAATAATTTAATCAATGCATGAATGTTTTACCGAAAACTGTCAAAAAGACTGCGCTTGAGGAGCTTGCTATCCTACATACAATACTCCAAACAAGGATAATGATGGCCACATAACCTTAAGGGGGGAAAATGACGAGCAGCTCCCAGTTTTCTGAAGGCTGAAGCCGCGCCCTTTCCAAACTTGACATTTACTTATAAATCAAATTTCAGACCAAGCATCGTGCGGATGATGTTGAAAGCTGAGTCTTGTGTAGCTATTTACATCAAGCAATAAATTTCTTTACCTCATGGATATTTTACTCCTTTGTCTTCATTATTATCATTTCCTCTCTCTCCCATTCTTTTTTGTATTCGTATTTTATCATAAAGTCTCTCTCTCTCTCTCTCTCTCTCTCTCTCTCTCTCTCTCTCTCTCTCTCTCTCTCTCTCTCTCCATATCTTTTCTTGTTCCATTTTATATCAGTTGTCAAGAAACAACCAGTTATAATCAAACACCAGTAAATATTTTTCAGTACTAAAAACTCTTATATTACTATTTATCTCTCTCATCTTGAATATACAGCACAGTTTTGGTCACCAACACTAAGAAAGGACATAAATAGATTAGAAGCGGTGCCAGCAAGAGACACAAAGTTAATTCCATCCATCAGGCAAATAGGTTACCAAAGACGACTAGAGAGACTTTACATGCATGGCTTAGAAACACGACGATTGCGAGAACAACTCATAGAAACATTCAAAATACTGAAAGGCATAACAAAAGTAGACAGTAACCTCTTCACATGAAACGAAAGCTAGACAAGAAATAATGGATGGAAATCAGAACTGAAGAGATACAACGCATCTCACTATGGGAGCTTCTTCACGTACAAGATATGTGATACATGGAATAAACTGCCGCCAGAAGTTGTAAACAGCAACAGTATGGAAGCGTTTTTGAGACATCATATTCTTGTCCTCCTTGTCTCTCTCTCTCTCTCTCTCTCTCTCTCTCTCTCTCTCTCTCTCTCTCTCTCTCTTCTCGTCTTAAGTACTGAAATTAGAAATACCAGGGTGCAGTACGTCTACTGCACCGTAGTATATTTGTTCTGTTATATTTCCAATTCCATAGCTCTTTCTTTGAAATAATCTAATAATAACAACAACGAAATCTCTCTACCTACGTGGGTTACACGAAAAACGTCGAAAGTAATTTATTCAGTGCTTTTTCTGAAGTTCAGCAATTTTTTTTCTATTTCCGGAGGGGAGGGGGGGGGGGGACTAGTGTTGTGAGACTACCTTGGCACAGGCTGCTCAAATGGGTTTTTCCGTTACCTCATTATGCCTCTTCAAAATTTCGCATAGCCGTTGATGGACAACACCTGGAGAAACTTGAGAGTGAAAAATGGTAGAAAAAGAAAAAACAACCAAGGTTATTTTGAGCTTAGAGTTACGATGATAGTGATAAAAATACAATGGCTACAATAATAATATAAGAAAGTAGTTTGGAATAATCTGCTGAAATGCCGTGAATTCTGCTGCAAAGAGTAACCTAACTTTCAGACACGTCCTTATCAGATCCTCATCAGCCAGATGTCAGTTCATGCATATATTTGTTAACAACTTCAGATCCTGCGAGTCTGCGTCTGATATAAAGAATTAAACAATCTAGTCCGGTTCCACCTCTTTCAGTTTTCAGGACAGGAAATTTTGGTGAAAATGGAAAGCAATTCACTATTTGATATTAAACACATCACTTACCTAAACAATTAGGTAAGTAAATGTAAACAAAAGGGATGAAAGGTAACATGGAAACGATGAAATCACTGGAAGATTTTACAGGAATTCAATATCCTTTTACGGGTGGCAAGATTAAAAAAACTGTTCATATGTCACTGGGCAATAATCTTTTCCATTAAACACATGCAAGAAAGTTATTAGAAACGGTAATACCAAATGACATACATACAATAATGAGAGTTTAACCTTCAAATACTCCTTTCGAAATGGATGGAAGGCACTTCGGCCAGAAACAGAAGCATCTTGTCTCTTACAGGCTTCTAAAGGAAGGACGTGAGCAAGTACCCTTGGATATTCAGGGTCCCTGGATTCCACAAGTAAACCCGCAAGAGGCCCACTCAATAAGACAAGAGCCTTCAGGCTTCTCTGAGAACCACCTTAGGGTCCCCGCCAACACCATGGACCTAAGGTTCCTTCCGGAATCACTGGAGGATATATTCCGTTAATCAAATTGATTTTATTTCATTTTGGAAAAAGACATACAACGCACTTCCTGCTTTCTAAAGCTCCTTAATGACACAGAATCCACCCATGGCACCAGAGACTTATAGTTGGCTTTAGGAAGGATTCCGCGTTTTCAAGGAGCCTTCAAAAGAAGGAACTGTGTTGTGTCTCTTTCCAAAACTAAATCAAATTAATCTGACTAATAGAGGCTATCCTACAGGGATTCCGGAGCGAATCTTTGGTCCATGGTGTTGCCAGGGTCCCTCAGGTGCCTCCCAGAGAAGCCTAGAGGCCCTGTTTTATAAAGTGGGACTCTTTGCGACTTAACTGTGGTACCCAGGGACCCTGGCTATCCAAGGGCACCCGCTCACGTCCTTCCTTGAAAAGCCTGGAAGAGACGGGATTTCTCTTTTCGGACAATGTGCCATCCACCCATTCCAAATGGGGCATTTGTCTTTTAGTTTTGTATGCATGTCATAATAATCATCATCATTAACCCCTCTGGGT
>NC_089781.1:57177467-57204967 GCF_040412425.1 Macrobrachium rosenbergii | reverse complement strand
ACCTTTAGAACAACTTGCACCCAAGAAAATTATCAATGATAACTAAATCTGCGCAAATCAGCATTCAGACTTGGTCCTTTGTTTTAGATATAATGATAAACAGATGGCGTAGACGTTCCGGACAATCAGCTGCATTATCTTCAAACTAATACTTTATTTTTTACTGGAGACGGGTGAGTGGAACGCGGAGGCTCTCGAAAGCTCTCTGTTGTAACTTTTAAGGCAACATTTCACTAGGTATATACATCATGGTGGATTTGTTTCTAAAATGATAGTTTTGTTGTCTCTGTCCCATAAGGATGTTTTTCAGAGTGATCTATAATTGCTATTGAATGCATTACCTCATTATAAAATGTATCACGCCTGGGGCTCAACAGCTTAAGTTGAAGTTGTATTCATCAATAATAACAGCAATTATCGAGGCAAAAAATACTTATCAGGATATGAATCACTTGATTGTCCTTCATAGTAGCTTGATCTTAGCAATCAATATATTCTGTATCTTGGCACTGCGTGTAACGTTACAGGATAATCATAGACATCAAAATACGTTCTTGCTTCTTCTACTCCCACTGAGGAAGAAAACTGTTTTCACTGGTTTCCTGTTTTAATTGAGGGCATATTCCCACAATGCTGTATATGTTTACCTTGTTCCGGGATAATCATAAACATTTACGTTTTCCACCGGGATTCTTTTGATGACGATGAAATTTCAAATAGTGGCAAAGTACTAGCAAGTTTGTGTAACGTTATCTAACGGCAATCTCTCAAGCTAAACAGCATTTCATCGTTTGAAAATCTGATTTGTTATTTCCTGAAGTAAGCCACATCTAACCAATATGTGAATAACAATATTTAAAAGAATCGATATAACAGTATGCTATGACTTGACAGACGCCCCAAAATATCGTGACTGACATGAAGTAATTAGAGGGAGGATCTTGAGAGAGTTGGTAGTAACACTTTGTTGATATCTTACTTGCAAATGAAAATTTCGCATGTATTAACAATTTTTAGTTTCTGTAAAAGAAAACTATTGAGATGGCTTTGTCTGCCCGTCCGCACTTTTTCTGTCCGCCCTCAGATCTTAAAAACTACTGAGGCTATAGGGCTGAAAATTTGTTTGTTGATCATCCAACCTCCAATCATCAAACAAACCAGATTGCAGCCCACTAGCCTCAGTAGTTTTTATTTTATTTAAGGTTAAAGTTAGTCATTTTCGTACTTCTGGTCCTGCTATAGGTACCAACAACACAGGCCACCACCGGGCCGTGGCTGAAAGTTTCATGGGCCTCGGCTAAGAGTTTAATGGGCCGTGGCTGAAAGTTTCATATAGCACTTTTACGCTGTGCATAAAACTCGATTGCGCAGAAGACACTTCTGCACATTTTTACGTTTTTTTATTTTGCTTACAAATCATTGTGTGTATTTGGTCTAAAACCTTTATTATCTCTGCATGTAGAAGAGCCTGTTTGTAAACTGCTATGCTAATCAATAAAGAAGAACCACAATTATTTATACCTGCCTCATGTGTTAACGATAAGATGATCCCCTTAAGGTCAAGGAATTTTTATTACCTAGCAGAGTCAATATGGATGCTTACGTGAGAGGATGATCATTGAAAGTTACTTCCATTTACCTTTTGGTTTTGGCAGTTTTATTAGATTTCAGATGAACATTTTGATGAGGGGCTAAATCTCTTGAATGAAAGTCCTATTTCGTGCATTTTGAAGCTGCTTTTATCTGTTCAGGTCTTTTTGGGAAACTTTAGGACTAGCAACCGCTGGCATGCCTCAAAAGGCAATGAGGCACCAACTAAGGATATCGCAAGGCTATCGCCCACTTGATGACACTTAAGGCAACAGACAGGCAAGGATTTACTGCTCTAACTACCAACCACATCTGTTACTGCCACAGTATACGGGAAATGTATCTAAATTGTTGCTAAGGTGATTCGTTAACTTTTTATGGAGAACTGTATTTTGACTCAATAGAGGTACCCTTGTACGAAGTTAGAAATCTTTCTAGCAGTATGTGGTGATTTACTAACAACATTTTCTCGTGCAAATGGTGCTTATGTTTCTTTAATTTGCCTTGGCTTTATTTTCTTCATTCCCACAAGATACTGAATTAACAATCAATAGAGCTACTTAGAGGTTTCTATGGATTTGTTGATTAAAAATGTATTCCACGTGATCAGATAAGGTTCCCAGTGTCATGATAGGAGCAAGAGTAATCTTATCTTTACTGCTGTCCATTTCCTGCCAGATGAAACTGATAAATATGATTTACTGCCAAGTTTTTTTGGCCATTGTAGCCTCCCATAGTGGTTCAGATAAAAGTCTCATTTCATTTGTTGTTCTCCAACTGTTTAAAATAGCAATATCCATCTGAACAGCTTGCACCTTCTTGGACAAAGTGAAGAAAACGCTACATCTGTGTTCCAGTTTCTTGTCTCCTTCAGCAAGTTAGTTGCAGTCGGCTTAGATGTCAGATTATTAGCCTTAAGCGATGAGTTTTCTCAATATTTATCTTGATTATGCGAACAAATTATTTCTTTTTACTCTGTAAATAGAACTTTTTTACTCATGAAATTATGAAATTCTTTGGATGGTAATTTTACTTAAAAGCTTCATTTGTTTCAGAAGCAATTTAAACAGTCAGATGACCATATTTTTCAACGTAGGCTTATTGTACTGAATTCATTACTGATATCTTCGAAAATATCCTGTTTTCAATTACACTACATTTTATGAAGCCAGTATACAAAAAAGATTAAGCACTCTTTTAAATTATATAATATACTTTTCTACAGATTAAATATTATCAAATTTTGTGTTACGACAAATTACTTGTAATTACCCGTCAGAACGTTTTTCATAAAGTACCGCATCACACGAGCTATTGATGGATATCTTAAATTGATTGTTTGCATGAGAATATGCCTAACATTTTTTGCTTTTTTTTTTTGCATTCTTTGTCTCAAAGATCACATAATTTATTTTTCCCATTATCATATTGCACTAGCATAGCATACATTACTGGACAAGAAATAGTCACATCCGCCCAGTTCCTGAGCGACGTCTGGATATCATCTATAAAATTGGTTCAAGTCTGAACAGAGCTTGATGAAAACTACTTAACCTTTGAGTTTCCGTCTTCTACAGTGCACCTGCCTAGTGGGTGGCAGATCATAGTTTTGAATTACCTGATAATCAAACAACAATGAAGAATTATCTGTCTGGGTCCGTTGCATATTGGCACATGACACTGGAAGTAGGCTATTTGTTAAATGCCAGTGACACTCACAGAGTGAAACGCCTTATTTTTGCTCTCAGCCACAGACCAACTTCACCTGATTCTTTTATTGTTGAAAATTGTTAGCGTAATTTTTCAGAGGTGGATTATATCGTAGAAAGCCCGAGATTTCGTTAGAACTTCTTCTAATATTTTAGTTTTAGTCATGCATATTCTTTCACTACCTAATTATTCATAGTTTTCTGTCGATTTTTCGATTTATCTATTCTTTTTCTTATACCTGAACACCGGAATTCGTGAATCTATACCCTTGAGCACTAAGAGCCTTATGTAAAAAAATTTATTTTATTTCTCGATAAGTGCCGAGTTCGATGTTTCTCTTAACTTTTAAATCACTTAACTCAATGACCTTTTATTTGTATTACAAAGCGGACATGAATCATGTTAAGACAGAGAAACACTTTTTTCTGTTTAAAAATAAAGCTTTAGAAAAATATTAGGAGACAAATGGAAGGACAGAGGGAGAAATGTTACCATAGATACAATTACGGAAATTTTGATATTAGTGAGATAGTGATGAAGGGGAGATGGAAACAGCTTGGACATGTCTTTCAGCTAACTAGATGAGAACTATAAGAAGGGAAGAAGGGAATCTGGATATGACGCACAGACACACACATATATATGTATGTATGTGTATATACTGTATATATATATATATATATATATATATATATATATATATATATATATATATATATATATATATAATTATATATATTATAAATAAATACATATATATATGTGTTTTCCCTCAAATTCGAAAGAGAGCAAAGAAAATGATAGACAAAATAAATTCTAGGGTAATTTTCATATGCAAGTGGATCAGTGAAGCTTTTCAGGGAGGACTGATGGTTACAGTAAAGAACAAACCCCCACTCAAAAGTAAGTCAAATAAAAGTGTTTGAAAAATAAGGCAATTCGCACGAGGGTATTTGACCATGACGCGAGCTCACAAGCATTAAATGAATACAATGCAAAAGTGAATACTGTAAACGGATGATATTTTTGAGTCCTTGGGATAACCACAGATGTCTGTAGAAAAGAAAATAAATCTAATTGTATCCAAAATACTCTATGACATGTGAACTTATTAAAATATGCAAACACATTATCAAACAAAAAATGACCAGCGTATATGTATATAAACGTATAAAACAAAAATATTAAGCATATAATTACATAAATCTATATAATACTGTACTGTACATTACAGCAATATATATATATATATATATATATATATATATATATATATATATATATATATATATATATATATATATATATATATATACACATATATATATATATATAATATATATATATATATATATATATATATATATATATATATATATATATATTATATATATATATATACATATATATATATATATATATATATATATATATATATATATATATATATATATATATGTATATATATATATATATATATATATATATATATATATATATATATATATATATATAATGATATAATGCTGTAATGTACAGTACAGTATTATATAAATTTATGTAATTATATGCTTGATATTTTTGTTTTATACGTTTATATACATATACGCTGGCCATTTTTTGTTTGATAATGTGTTTGCATATTTTAGTAAGTTCACATGTCATAGAGTATTTTGGATACAATTAGATTTATTTTCTTTTATAGAGACATCTGTGGTTATCCCAAGGACTCAAAAATATCATCCGTTTACAGTATTCACTTTTGCATTGTATTCATTTAATGCTTGTGAGCTCGCGAAATTGGTCAAATATATAAATATATATTATTTTTCAAGTCTTTTCTACAGAAGGAATCGGAGCATCGGACAAAACAAGTAGCTGGAGAATGCCAGCCATTTGGCTGACCTGCGTCTGGCTGACTTTGATCGCATACTAAAGAGGATGTGGGCAGGCAGCTGCAATAGGCACATCTAGGGAGAGGAAAGGTTCGCCTTTTCATTACAACAGGATTTAAGCAAAGGAGTTTCTGTAGAAAAGACTTGAGAAGTAATATACATAAACACATCACACACACATGTATGTGTGTGAGTGTGTAAAATACTGTAATGTACAGTATTTTATATATATTTCTTAACACTTGGCTTCTATCAGTGGGTCCATGGCATCTGGGTTACAACTAGGCAGTTCCTGACCTTTCTTCCTTGCTTGCTTACTTATACCTTAGGGCTGGGGAAGAGTTTTATTACCAAAAATGCGGTAAGGCAGGAGTTGTAACCAAGGAAGGAAATAAAGAGGAACAGGAGCTGGCGTTTATAATATCTTTGGTGGACTGATTTTAGAAATGGCTGGTGTTCCACATCATACAGTATCATATGGCAGCCATAAAATAATGGAGGTGATGGCGTCAGTATTTACCTCTTCTTTTCATCTTTGCCTGCAAGCTTCGCCACTTTATAACTAGCATCCCTAGTCTGTCTTATGTGTAAGTTTGCGTTTTGTAAAAGGTACTTCATGAACATTTTTTTACATTAAGAATTATCACAATACAATTTAACGAAATAGCAGATCATGATCTCTTAAGAGTAAATTAACTTTTAAAGAAGAGCTGTAGGTTACAGTGAGGAACTCTTATGTATTGCTTTCAAGTTATATTGTTTCTCCTGACAATAATTAGAGGCTACGCTTGTTAATATATTGAGTAGAATCGTTATGCAACTCAGGATTTCTTAGTATCACCTAGAGAAACTAAATTATTATGAGTGGTTGAAGAAAATTTAAACGCCTATTTGTAGCTTATCTTTTGCACAGCTTTTCGAGATCTTCAACACCTGTTAGTGTAAAATGATGCTAATAATATGTTATTACGATAGCTTTGAAAACTGAATGATGTTTAATGAGATAATGATTATTCATATGTAAATAAGAAAATTATGGGACGTAATTCAGTAGCTTTCACTCATGAGACAAGAATATTGACAACTATGATTGGTTTTTTCTTCTCACTGAATGACCACAAAGTTATTCTTAGTACTCGATAATCAAAGCTGATTTAAAACTATCCTAAAAGGAGGAAAATCGAAGCAAAGGAGAAACTTGCCTCTTAAAACATAAGCACTTCAGTCAAGAAAAACAAAAGATGGAAGAAAATCCCCGAGCCGGGCAAAGGGAGAAGGTTGATTGTCTGACGAGTGTAAAATGCTCGGTTGGCTGAAAGTGGGCCCCTCCCCCACCTCCCGCCTTCCCCCAACCCTCGAGCTCAACGCCGTCAACGGAACAGTAACCTATATAATTAGTACCTTCAGAGGTGGATAAGAGAAGCCACGTTGTGGGGGAGAGGGAGGATTGTGGAAATGGGTAAAAATTAATCAAACAAATTACCTATCGCATAGGCAAGCTATCAAGTGCACTAGCGAGCAAAAGTGCATGCGACAGGAACTGACTCCTGGGGAGACTAGTTGTTAGCGCAGAGTAAACCAACCTAGACTCTATGTGCAGAATGATTTAGCATCTGCAGAAATGCTGCACGTTTTGTGTAAACATGCTGCTGTTCCTCCACATGAAGTAACAGATACGAATCGTGGTCATTTGATGAACCTGAAACTAGAAGAAGATAATCAAATCTTTCAGTCGAAAGAACATCCAAGTTAAGCTGTAGATCATATGATTTTCCGACTACGCCGTGAGCCAGCTGAATTTCAGTCATAAAACAAACATTTCGCGCTCTTTTCATCTTGTCTACAGGAAAAAAACGAAAATGCTCCCTTGAAAATGTTTAGAAAACAGACACGCATTAGATTCGTTTCTCTAGCAACTTCTGAAATTCTTGTACTTCTTATCATACAGCATTTATGAAAAAAAAATGGAAAATTACCTAACGCAGAGGATGAGTATGAGATCTAGAAACCTCTTTCAACTTACTAATATGAAAAAGATTCATTAGTTGGCTGTGAATTCTTTTCATGACTCAGCGGGTGCTGGTGAAAGATGCATTTCCCGGTGAAAAGCTTTCTGCTCCGTGAAAAGTCCCAGCTGCTACTTACTACAGAACTGCTCCTGGCGTCCTTCGTGGTTATCTGGCGTCTCCTTTCTGGGGATGCCATACCTCATAGGTGTGCTTCTCCCTGACAAGAGTCTTAATAGGAACTTATTGTTATGATAATAGAAAGAGACTATAGGCGTTGCCAACCCCCTTTACCAAACCAATATTTCCATATTTAGCCCATGGTTTTATTAGCACTTGGACGGCTGGCTGGGCTATACTTCCTGACAAGGCGTTTTTCTTTTCCTCGTTTTCTTTTTTTATTATCGTGAGAAAGGATCCCAACGTTGAATCTTTGTCAGGCTGCGATTCGGTCTTTAGAGAAGTGAGTATTACCGCATCGTATATGGCCAGCGCTCATGAATGTATCAGACTTGTAAATGGGATGGCGCTCGAGTGATAGCGCTTGTTCCTCTTCTTCTCTTTCCTCTTCTGGCTATTCCTCTTACCATCTTCATTGTCTTCTCTTTTCTCTTTTTGTTGCATCCCTTCCCGCCTGCTGCCTTCCCTTCTGTATTACCGTCTTTACCTTCTGTTGTTTTCTTATTCATGCAACGGTTTTTTAAACGCTTTTAATTTGGATTGGTTTCATGACCACTTACTGGGTTTCCGAACATCATGGCATTATTTCTTTTGGAGACAGACAGACAGAGAGAGAGAGAGAGAGAGAGAGAGAGAGAGAGAGAGAGGATGAAAATCAATGTTGCTATAGTTAATAAAGACGAATTTCATATAAGCTTCGCCACTTAATGTTTTGAAACCACGTGGAAGAAACATGGCGCCCCTTGATCCATCACTCTAATAGGAATGTGCGAGTGTGAGTAAGTTTGTATCTCTAAACATTGTAACCGAAAGAGCAGCCGGTTTAGCACTAAAGTACAGGCGCATGGAAGCCGTGTTGCATTTTAATTGCTATTTGACGGGTCAATGGATGTGATGGTAGAAGAAATTCAGGCGAGGAGTTACCCGCAGAAAGATGTGGGTGATGAGGAAAGATCGTTAATTAGCATTGGAACAGCTGATCACTGACGCTGATCCGCTGTTGACTCTAAATTGAGTAAGGCGAAAACCTCTCAAAGCAAGTTTGTAGCATGTGTGTAAATTCACCTAAAATGAAAAAAAGGAAGTTAGAGATAAACTAGTGATGTCTGCAAACATGGTGAAAGATTACAAGCTACTGAGGCACCGGAGCTTTTCAAAACAAATGCTAAACTGGAGAGTAAAGAGTTGGGTCATACTAAAGCAATGTAGGGATGTAGAAATTAAGAAAAAAAAATAATATTTGATGAATAAAATGCAGAAATGAGTGAAGTCGCATTTTGGAAGTCAAGTCCTGGCAAATACAATATATAGAAATAAGTTTCGTCCGAGCCATGAAAATCATCATTTTCTATAATGCGTAGTAAGTTGATGTCATTATGGGACTGAAATTAGTAAACAGTACATGAATGATCTGGAAATGGTTTATGCATGGTCAGGAATACACACACAAACAAAGCCACTTCAACATCTTCTAAAAACATAACAGACACCTCACACATCTCGACTGTCGACCTAACTGCGCAACGACTCCTCGCTGCTGCGAAAAACGGCGCTGGTGACTGGTACAATACATGTACATACGCTATCAGGGTCTAAGCGATGACAGGCAGGGCAGCCGATCGAGACTACAAAGTCTACCACAAAGCCAAATCAAAGTCCTTCAAAAGAAGACATCGTGCTTCCCCCATACAAATGGGGAAAAAGCACGTTAAAAGAAGAAGAAGGGAGCATGGAAGATTCTTAGAAGGACTGTTTGAATAATGCTTGCTGGACATCGCAAAGAGAAGGAGCATGAAAATCATTCAAGAAACACGAAATCAAAGTAAATGCAAATCGATGTCAATAATCCTGGGAAAAAGAAATTTATTTGTGATTCTGCTCGCTTTTGAGAAAGAATCGGCCATAATAATTACCATAAAAAACTATGAAACAACGAAAATAGATTCATGACACACAAGAAGCAAAACCTTAAAAGCTTAGTTGTCTCTTAAACATGACAAACACTCGACTTCCAAACTACGAAGAGTCTTTAGTTATGCAGTGAAGAAGCAAATATGGAAGCAGTTCTGTAAACGGTATGCATAATTTGCGTAAGTTAGTATGTGTTACGGATATGTTTTTCATATAACTTAAGAAGCTAGTGGTAGCCTTGCGAGAACTATTTTCAAAACAGTTTGTGGATGACTTCATTTCTGAAGCATCCTAACTCATTAGGAAACCCCAGTCTCCTTACTCATTTCGAACAAATTACTTATTATCAACAGCTCAAACTCGATTATTTTCATGGATTTATATTGAAATAACGTCAAAATATAAAATATGAGAGAAGCGTTGTGATATTTGTTAAACGTTTCTAGTCCCGAGGTTATTTTTCTTCCCTCGCGCCAACGTGGAGATATGGCCAGGTGTCCTAGAAACAGTATTTCCCAAGCAGACACCTGTGACATAACTTTCATCCCTGTGAAATTTTCTTCAAGTAGACAGAAGGAAAGTATCAGCATCATTGCCTCCTTACCCAGACTAAAATGGTGCCGTCTACTATTCATTAGTTTAGCCGATGTCTTATTTCGGAGGGCCTAAAAAGAGGGGTAGGAGGAGCAGACAGAGAATGGACGAGTAGAGGCATCTCATCTCACCGGGCAGTAAGGCACTGCACCCTCCAGCGCCATCCATGGCCATTATTATAGTTAAATCCATCATGTCCTCGCTGACTTCACACGAGATAATACATCGTTCCTTCCTCTCTCTCTCTCTCTCTCTCTCTCTCTCTCTCTCTCTCTCTCTCTCTCTCTCCCTTGTCTGAATTTTCTTTTAGGCGAGGAGAAGAAGAAAGGCGAAGAGGAATAAAGGTCAGCGTAGGCTAAAGGAAGTGATTTGCTTCACAGCCGTAAAACAGGGAAGAGTGAAACAGCATTTTAGAAAATCCTCAAAGACAGGTCAGTGGAAAATACTTTATTTTTCATGTTTGAAAAAAAGCTTATCGTTAATAAACCTGAGATATCTGTGTTTCTTTATACCCCTTATTTTATTTCGCATTCCAAATAGTAACAGTAATTGGCTACTTATTAATAATCAGCTAAACAGACAAAAACAACTAGAACATAATGTCGGACTTTTAAAAAGCACTTCGTTGTGTTTAAATAACAGAAGCTTCAAATTAAAATAGCTAAAAATCTTACGACAAAACAAGAAAATATGAATGAACATTTGCTTAATCGTTTGTGAAGAGAAATATGAGATTAACAAAACGCAGAGTAAACAAGTAAACAGAGGAAAAGTGACTATATGAGTAAGTAAAAAAACTGCGAGCATTCGGATCATTAGTTAAAAGGCAGAAGTTACAACTCTGAAGACCAAACCGCAAAAATTCTCCACTTATCTGCTTCTCTCCTACTGACCTCCTTTCTCATTGTGCTTCGAGATTAGGTTAAACAAATGAAAGTCATCATGTATGGGAAAGATGTATACCTGAGCGTGTGATACACTCAGTAACTACTGATAATTCAGCCTTGATATTAGCCAGGAAAGGACAAAAAAAAGTTAAGTATATCTTAGTTTAACCAGACCACTGAGCTGATTAACAGCTCTCCTAGGGCTGGCCCGAAGGATTAGATTTATTTTCACGTGGCTAAGAACCAATTGGTTACCTAGCAACGGGACCTACAGCTTATTGTGGAATCCAAACCACATTATAGCGAGAAATGAATTTCTATCACCAGAAACAAATTCCTCTTGTTCTTCACTGGCCGGTCGGAGATTCGAACTCACGACCAACAGAGTGGTAACTGAGAACGGAACAAACATCTTCCCAGGAGTATTTAACAAAATTGACATATGGCTCCGATAATGATTTTTACTTTGCTTTCCAATCATTGTCATGACCATTATTGGTTTTGTCACTAAATTAACTTTCTTTTCATGAATGTGAATAATGCGACTCCCACAATAATTATCAAGCAATGATCTTAAAAAACATACCTTAACGAACAACACTAAACCCGATCTCTACTTTTGAACTGCTGCGCCTCTCTCGACCACGTGTGAACTGTGAACTCTCAGCCGAGACAGAGACCTCTGAGAGCTGTGTGAGAACCGAAAGAAGTCAAAATTAAGGCTATCTTCCTTACTGAATACTGAATTAATTGCAAATTTTCCTTCGTAGCAACAACTGAGAAAATATCCATACTGAATGGCTTTAAATCTATTAAAAGATAATAGTGGTTTTCACGAGAAATTCACAATAAAATCAATCGCTATTGCAAGAAATAAATTCTTTATCGATTTTAGACTACATATGTGTGGCATCTACAGTACACTACTTGGATATTGTTCACGGTTTCATATTTCCACACGCGTATCTGTGATTTGTCTGCAAAACAACAGCAACAAGACCATTATCTAATAATAGTGCTTCTTATACCAGTACTGCGTATGATACCAATCATTTTCATTTTAACAATCTTTTGTCATCTTAATAAAAGTGACGCAAATCCTGTCCTTTACCCTGACCATTATCGCATTCAGTAATAGAAACCGAACCAGCAGCAACAAACGTCACAACAGAAAACCGAGTTAACAGGAGGCAATGGCCGTTAGAAGAGTGGAAAGGTGCAGACCCAGTGTGTAAGCCATCAACCAGACACCGAAGCACAAGAAATGTTTATTAAAAGTTCGATCCTCGCAGATAAGAGTTAACCGGCTCCGGAAAAAATTCTTCTTAAAAACAAATGTCTTCAGACGAGGATAATAAAACCCTCTTAAATGCCTCCAAAAAGTGGAGATAATTGGCATGCCACCTCTGGCGTGTACACACATCCACACACACGTACGCAAGAACGTATTGAGCTTCAAAGTTTTTCATCTTTTTTTTTTTTTTTTTTTTTTTATTCATACATCTTACTCCCTCTTCCCCTGGGTCTTTTAACCTTCCCTCTGATCCGGTGTCACGGTGTTAACTTCAGAAGATCCGTGGAGTGTTGGGCTTTTTGTTCCAATAATGACCGAGTAAAGATTTAATGTGGCCGCTTCTCCGTGCTACAAGCAGCCCGGACAGGTGTGGAGTGGGCTGAGGGTTATAGCCCTGGCACAGCCTCTTTGTGAGTCTTCGTACGTCGATCTTCAAGATAATCGTCGCTACGAGGTGAGGAGATACATACTGTAAATCCGTCTACCCCGTTGATCAATTTCATCTCCATGATTTTGTCTGGCCTTACTGATGAAAGGAAAACAAATCACAATATCCAGGATAAAATGGGAAACAAGAAAATCGAACGGCGATGAAAATTATGCAACACGGGGTGTGAGCGGAGAGAGAAGAGTCGTGTCAACAAGCTCGAAAGAGCATTACAAGAACTTCCCCAAATGGTGTGTGAATGATGTCTCTATTCAGTGAGTTTCATATGCAATTTTCAGTTTCCATTCCTAGCGCCGTTCATGAAATAATTCAAGGACGAGAGAATAAATTCTTATTATGTGTGCTAGCAAGTTGATAGCTAAAGATATCTGTTCGTGTTAAAAGTGTTTTTATTTTTCTTATGCCTCCCAAAGACCCCAGTCAACCTCAACGACAGCGTTTGTACTGGTAATTATAGTGAAACGAGCAGGATTCAATGCAACCGCGAGAGGACAGGTTATAATATGTATCTAAGTACACCGTAGTTCACCGTCTGTGCAAATTTCCAAATTTTTCCGCAAAGTGTAATGGATTGCTCTTCTCATCAAAGTACAGCGCCCACTGAGTAAAAATGCTAGTGGGGCCATCTAGAGCTACCCAGTTATTGACAGTAACTATTGACTGGAAGACAAGTTCAAAACTTGTTTCCGTATCTTTCTTCCCCTCATATACAATCGTTACGTTTCCACGATTTTTAGAGTGAACTGTATAGTGTTGAGAATATAAAAAATGCAACTAAAGAGTGCCTGTTTAAGAAACGGGATGTGTAAATTAATTGTTATCATGATTCTCCAGAGTCCTTTAAGCAACTTGTATGTGAGTAATTCTTCTTAACCCTTGTATAACCTTTTCTTCACATTCTCTGGAAGGAATAAGGAAACTTCTTGGAGTCCCAGCAGGACAGAGCTCAAGCGCTAACAGTCTGGTGTTACACCAATACCAAGGGGTCAATTGTATTCTTGTTAAGAAAAAAAGTGCAAAATTGGCTCAATAAAAAGAAGAGGACGATCAAAGCATTACTCCTTGCAATGATGGTTCAGTTGAAAATAAAAAAGTAGAATAATATACTTAGAACTTGATGAAAACATAGATCATTTCTCTCAATAAGACGAATTAATTCAGGGAATAATTTTGTTATCTTTTTTTCTAGGTCCTTCCACTGTGAACTCCAAATTCAGACTCGGGAGACTGGACCAGCGCCTTTGGTCTTGTTTGTTGTGATAATCATGTGTTCAACGTCCCTGAAGTTCTTTAGAAAGCGACTGCTTTTTTTTTATATGGGGAGGTGCACTTATCGTAAGCGCTATTTATTTGTAATTCCCTTAGGATATATGTTGTTTACAAGGCAGAGTGTACTCGATATTATTGGGTAATTTGTGCCATAATATTTCAATGCATAAAAATGGCATGCACAAAATTAGTGACATGCTATTATCATGAATAACTACATACACACACACACACACACACACACACACACATATATATATATATATATATATATATATATATATATATATATATATATATATATATATATACATATTATATATATGTATATATTATATACCTACATAAATTTCTGGCTTACTTTCGGGACTGAACCCCAGCATTTCAAATGAGAGGCCAGGGTGTTACCAAGTGATCTGTGTGGGTCAGTTGGTAATACCTTGGCCTGTCATTTGAAAGCCCTAAGTTCGGTCATATTTATTTATGTATATAAAAAAATATGTATATGTGTGTGTGTGTATTTATGTGTGTATATATGGAACTCATGAGCACACGTTTCACGGAAATAAATTTCTGACTCATGTTGGGACTGAACCCCAGGCTTTCAAATGACAGGCCAGGGTATTACCAATCGACCCACACAGGTCAACTGGTAACACCTTGGCCTCTCATTTGAAATACTGTTCAGTCTGATGTGAGCTGAAAACACACACACACACACACACACACACACACACACACACACACACACACACACATATATATATATATATATATATATATATATATATATATATATTTATATATATATATATATATGTATGTATATATATATATATATATATATATATATATATATATATATATATATATATATATATATATATATATATATATTACTAAAGAACTTCATTCAAACTGGATGGTATTAGATACCATCCAGTTTGAATGAGGTCCTTTAGTAATTCTACTAATGCACAGAACAATTGTGTATGTGATAAAGTTAAAAGTTAATATATATATATATATATATATATATATATATATATATATATATATATATATATATATATGTTTGTGTGTATATATATACATATATATACAAATGCCACATTTTCAGTAGCACTGGTACATGGCACAAGAAATCTACAGTACATACGAACATACTTGCGATTACAAAGCCGTTGACATTAAGGAGGAACACAGGAGCTCTCTTGAAAGAGTGGATGTGCTGTATATAAATCTTGTTTCCGCGTGACCCTTGACCTGAATAGTTCTTAAATTGAAATAGTAGACATTTGTTTTGCTGTCATTTAGACTACTCTTGAACACACTTTAAAATGAATACATTTTACAGATTTGTTTTTAAATAAATGTTTCAACTTTACACATTCCTGGGCTAGTATTCATACTACTTTTTGCTATATTATCAGGAGAGATGGGCTTATAATCCAGTATTATAAATAGAGTCTCGTTTTATAAAAGAAAATTTTAAAAGAAAGATGTGCAATTTTAAAGTGTAGTTAAGTCTAGTTCAAATGATTGCAGAACCATCCGTCCGTTATTTCCGGTTAAGAACCACTCCAGGTGAAGTGTCACTTGGGAATAAAATTTAATAATCGCGCCTCCACTAACTAGCAAGAGAGCTCCTCGTATTTGTACTGTCTTTCAAAAGGTTTTTAACCGTTTGTCAGTTTATGTTCACTAAACTTTCAACGCGTAGTCCTCAAGCATCTGCCTTTTGAAAGGACAATTGCTTAGAGGTGGTAGAATTCTTGTTTCTGAATTTTACCAATCAAAGAATAGAGCAGCATAATAAATGCGTAAGATATGCACAGGTGAACAGTAGACGTTCTGCATGTGTTAGTGAAAACAGTCATACAATCAACTGGGAAAGGGTAAAAAGAAGATTGCATAGTCTAATAATGTACAGGAAAGTAACATCATTGAGTCTAGTTTTACAAAAAGAAAGCTTCAGTATTGATATAAATATCAGACAAGGCATTTATAAAGCTGATCCATTAATTTCAAAAGAAATATGTAAAATGTTTAAATTCTAAGCAAGGTACGGTAGTCGATATGTGTGGAAAATGAATAATCAAATTTGTAAACAGAGTCCTTGACTCAAGCACAAATGAGTGTATGGCTTCACCCCTCTCGCACCTGTCAGATCTGGGTTTTAGCTTCCAGAATTCTGTACGTTTGTTTGTACTGTCCCTATAGCATATATATTGCGACTTTCTGCCACTGCACATTCCTTCGTTAAGGGCTTAGCCAATACCAGTGAGGATCTACACCCAGTCTTTTATTTTTCCCAGTGACACTTTTATCTTCAACTGTAAAATGTTGCTTGAATTTTTGAGATTCTTGATTCATTCGTTTTTTTTTTTTTTTTTGTGCCGTAGACAAGATTTTTCATCATTTCAGGATTCAGAATTCTTGGTAGGCAACGAGTACTCCCTATGCTCATTTCCAGTTAATTTTTCGTGACTGGTGGCTTTCCCTGATCAATCGCTGAACCACCAGAATATCCAATGCCTGACATATTGTCACTCTTCTACCATTCATTACAATTTTCTCCAAGACCTCAGTGTTCTCAGTATTGAATTACGCCAAAGGTCTACCACACTTAGGTTCTTCTCGGAGAGATGCCCTGCTATGAAAGAAACCTGTTCTCTACATCTTCCCTATGAAATAAAATGAAGTCGTGGAACGCGTTGATAATCTTAGGTGAATCTCTTCCGGCTTATTATTACCAGTGCCAAAATTTTATTACAGCAGGAATGCTTCATTCTGGTATTTTCACTACCCATGCTGATCCAGTTCTGAGAGACGAGAAATATTAAAATCAATACCACAGGGATCAGAGTTCATAAACGACCCAAAATTCTATGCGCATTGATTCAGATTTTGACCAAGAGCTTTTTGATCATCCACAGTTATATGTGCTTGTACATTTTTGTATGTCTATGTATGCAGACATGTATTATCATAGTCCCATAATATGCGTATTGCTCTGTATATTAATAATCTTGGCATCATACTGAGTCAGGACCAAAGCTGGGTTCTCGGTTTAGAAGGACAAAATAAAAACTCCTATCAATCTACTTTCCAGCGTCTAAAAACAGAGGACACTAAAAGCCATTTCATACTGTGGACAGTGCTTTGACGATTGGTAACAAAATCTGTTAGTGTATAATGGATAAGACAAAATAAAAAACTTTATCACGACAGACAAACTTGTCAGACCATATTTTAAACTACATTTTTACACGTTACTGACAAAGTTAAGATACGACTTTCACTGTTACAAAGTGCCTAAACATGATATAAGTTCAGGTCCAAAAGCGTATAGATTTTTTCTCTCTTTCTATCTGCCTTCCTTTTTTTTGTATGTCC
This sequence comes from Macrobrachium rosenbergii, assembly GCF_040412425.1. NCBI lineage: Eukaryota > Metazoa > Arthropoda > Malacostraca > Decapoda > Palaemonidae > Macrobrachium > Macrobrachium rosenbergii. Next base: position 57,187,784 of record NC_089781.1, on the reverse strand, counting down.
ACTTTCGTCCTTTCTCTTTTTTTAATGTCTCCTTTCCGTTCCTTCCCGTTCTCTAGATGTGTTTACTGACCATCTAGTCTACCTGTTGCTTCAATTATACTTTCTGTCTAGGCTCCAGTCTGCTGTTGGTCACATTATTTTTCATTTATCTGTTCCTATGTTTATTTATTTATCTATTGACATTATCATATCCAACTATCCGTTCTAAGAGTCTGTGTGCTTTACTGCTTTTTTTGTCTCTCCCTGACTTTGTATGCTAATGCATTTCGAAGGTTACCGCTCTCTGCATTTTCCCTTTTAGATATTCCGGTTTCACTTTGTGTTGCAGCCTACTTACCTTATTTTACATCATATTACATTCCTTTACGTATTTTGTTTGTTTTTATTGTTTTCCCCATTTTTCAGTATCTTTTTGAGTGAGTGTCTACCATGTTGTTTCTTGTCAACACTGGTCTATTCATTCATATGACAGGTGTTATTTGTGTTTGTATTCCACTGTCAACATGCTCAATGGCTCTGTATAGCGTGTGCTCATTGAAAACTTCCAAACAGATCGTCAGTATTTGTTTTGCACTGACAGGTGATATAAATGATATGATACGTATTGCAAAATGTCAGGTTAAAATGATTAAAGTACAGTGCTAAGAGAGATCTAGTGAAGCAAATGTCGACGCTGCATTTGATACATTGAGAATTGAATAAGGTATTACATAAAACAAGAGTTATGGTCTAAACTCTGGATATCAGATTATCAGCTCCTGTCTGTGTGCGTCCAAAAGTGCATGTTCCCGAAGGGTTTTGAAGACATAATCAAATGCACTTAGGTTTGCAAAAGGTGGAGAAAATCTTGCGAAAACAATTGCAGAGAAATTCTCAAGCATTTTGCTGATTAGCAGCCGATGTAGTACGTCGAGCGTCAGCGATCCTGCCATATCATTGGAAAGATTTTCGGAGTCTACGGTATAATAATAATTCTGATGAAAATTAGCAAAAAGATGTGAGAAGGCACACGGCTTGACCTAGAGTTAAACCTTCATCAGTTCATTTTAATCAACCAGAAACGTTTACTTGTCGGGGCCCAGACAATATCCTTCAGGCTACCAAGAGACATAACCTCCAGTCAGACTTTCTTTGCAAAGTAAGTATTAAATTTAACAAAATATTAAATTTATAACTAAGAAAACTTAAGGTAACGGAGCTCAGTGCTTCGGTTGTTATGCCTTGAAAGTTTGGAGCAAGGCTGCACGATCCACGTCTAGTATATCCCTTCCCCCAGGAGATTACATTCTTATCCCTTTCTGCCAGTCATGATGCCCACCTTTGGTCAAATTTTCCTAAAAAACAGAACATAACCATTAGAGTGATTTTGCAACAAACAAGCAAATGCAGCAAACAAAAAACCGAATATAAACTTGATCTGCTGTAAAAATATTAATAATACACATGATAATCATCATTACATGATTACTCATTGGATTTAAATTCAACACACGAACGCATACAGATACACGCACATACATACATACGCACACATATATATGTGTATATATATATATATATATATATATATATATATATATATATATATATATATATATATATATATATGTGTATATATATATTGTGTGTGTGTTTATATATATTTATATTAAATATTAGGCCATAAATACCCCATAAGTTCTACACCCAAAGGAAAATATATCTAATTAGTGCATGTGCCCTAAGCAGGATTGGAACTTTTAAGTTGGATACAGAAATAGCAGTGACTTATCCATTCAGACATCATATGAGGTATAAGTTTATTTCGAATCTGTGAACTCAAACCCAAAAGGTAGAGTTTCAAATCCTGGCAATACACCATAGTTGAATATCTGCTATGTATAAAACTCACTGCCTACGTCTGCAGAGGAGTAATACAACTAAATAAAATTTTCTGTCATTTTGGCTGATAAGGTGAGTTCCATGAACATTTATTTCCAACAATGAGAAAATTCCCACAACAATACAGAAGAGAAAAATCCCAGTGGCCAGTGCCATATTCGTCATTTATCTACTAGATCATGGATTTAAAAAAACTGTGCAGAAAAATCCCACAATCCAGCAGTTTCATAATCCTATAAAGAGCTATCAACAAAACGTTTTGAACCCTGCCCATATACTGTGTCACTCATCTTTATTCTGAACGTAACTTCTCTCACTTCCTAAGTACTGAGGGATACTTTTAAATAAATCTCTTCTACTTCTTTTTCGAATAAGTAAAATGTATCTAACTTCAACAGATATGTGTATATAAGAGAAGAAATATTTATGATGGCATCTTAAAGCAACCTCGTTGTTAATGCAATGTAAAGGTGCAAATCCCACCTAGGAAGGAAAAACTTTCATATATATTTCCCATTCCGTTTCACTCATTCAAAATGCATGAGATATTTTAGTAAACAGATCATTGTGGCTAATATTTATATAAAAATTTTTGCTATGCTCAGTTATACTGTCTATTGGAGTATAGTTCCATTCTGGATCTATTCTGACCTAAATTGGAAGACTGCAGCATCTTCAAAAATAAAAAAATTAAGAAAAATGGCAGATACTGCAATTTTCCCTTGCCTTACTACTGATTTTGCAGATACTGCAAATTGGACCCCCTAAATACTCGTTGAAAGCATTAAAGAATCATTCTGAAACTGCAGTAACATGTGTATTTTGTGTTTCATGAGCCCATTAGGTGGCATATCTCTATTTCGGAAATTTTGCAGATACTGCAGTTTTCCACTTTAGGGCAGTATTGTACCCCTAATGAAAGCCATGAATGAATGAATGAAACAGCTGTCAGCAGAGGAGGAATAAAATGGAGCAGTGTAACGATTTTTGTCCTTTCCTTCGGAGTTTTTACCTTGAAGATAAGAGGAAACTTAGAAGATTAGGTAGTGTTGTCCTAAAATAGTGAATGCTATGCGTGCATCATCACTCAATAAGAATTTTTAAAGGGTCTGTGCCCTAATAGTATATTCAGAAGCGGAAGAGTATGGACATTCTGGGCGAGTGTAGAGAAATCACTCCATCCCAGTTAAAAGAACCACAGTAAAGCCATAACACCTGAATAGAGCAAAACAGCTCCTTTAGAAAGATTTCTGTGTAGAAATAGCTCAAGAAATCCAACAAAAAGCCAAGTATAGAGTGAAGGCACTAACAAGTTTTGACAACAAGGCATGCAAGGAACTAAATAGATATACAGAGGTTGATGATGATGAAGAACACCAAGACATTTATGTAAACTTAATGGAAATCGCCCTGACCAAGACCCAGGAGACACTCCTGAATTTCAGCTGTTAGTACCACTATATAAAGAAACCCCATCCTCAAGCAAAAAGGGTGCAGACAGAGATACTTATTGACTACCACCAGAGACTACAACAAGAAGACAAGGTCAGTGAAGTGGGTAGGGAATGCAGTGCCTTGTCCAGTAAGATTTTGATCAGGCTGCCAAGGAACTTCGGGAAAGAGAGGACGTCTCCTCAGGACAGATGACAAGTCTGTTGTCTATGTTACCTTGGAGAGAGATTAATACATGACGATTGATGAAATCCTCAATGATACAACCAAATTTGAAAGACGAAAGAAACACGCAATAGAGACAGTGAAGAGACAAGCAGGTAACGTTGTAAAAACAGTCAACAGCCTACAGCAGCCTTTCATGTGTTAATATCCCAGATTACGTTCCAACATATAAGATGCTAAGGTGTTAACAACCTAACCCGCTGCAGGTAGTCTCTTAAGTCCCCCTTTGACTTCTGAAGCCCACAACTAACGTTCAGGGATATCTGTGTTTTTACTCAGTTCTCTGTAGCAGCCATGTCGTCAACAGACGATGCTCTGGCAATAATTGGCTTGTTGATAGCACCAAAACAATAATAAGCGCCTAAAAAAGGCATCCAGTGAAGGAGCGGCTGTTATTCATCGTGAACATTTGATGTTAACATTGAATGGCCATAGTCTACTATTGCGTTATTTTGTTTCATAAAAATGTTCAGTATTATTGTTCTCATTTTAAAACTAAATTACATTCATTAAGCAATAATCATGAATAGACGCAAATTGGTTTATTCTTGTTTTACAATACTTCGCTATATCGAATATTTATTTTCATTCAACACCTTACTTGCATGTATGGTTTATAACCATGAATAAACATACATGAGCAGCAGAATCAGTCTCCTTAAGTTTATCAAGTGGTTTATAAGCAGTTTGTTTTGTTTTTTTTTAATCTGTTACAATATTATTTGGATTTTATTTGCCCAATAAAAGGTTCATTCTTATAGATTTCAATGAAACCTTCAAGGCATTCAGGAATGATGCTGCCACTTCTAGCCTTCTTTATTCACAATTTTTCCCCGCTGAAAAAATTTCAAAACTGTACACATATATTAGTCTGACATCCGCATCAAACGTTAAGAAGAAATAGAGGAGTTACATCATTAGCTTAGGTATAATTACTTTTCGATTTCATAAAGCTCAGCACTTCATCTTTCTGACTGGAACACACTCTCCACCTAAGGACGGGAAGAGAACTGAGCAAAAAAGTGGCCTCCCTACGCTAACATTCAGACCCACCTGCACAGGTCGTGTTGATGCAGGCATATCGATTTAGATGAACTATTTGCTCAGGTCGCCTGTGCAGGCAGAAAAAACTATGCAGGCTGATCACCTTACTGTTCATGTGTGCTGCCTGCACAGGTGTACCTAAACATTAGTGGCAGCCTTTAAAGATCTTAAAAAACACTGAACCTGATAAAGCCATAGCATCCCCTGACACAGAGAGCCTATTTACCAATGTTCCAGTTCACGAGATAATTGAGACCATCGTAGATAATGCATACATATCTGGCATGGATCCCCTTCCAGTACCTGAGAAACAGTTGAAGGAGATACTAAAGAAAACCACAATGAAGGCCCTTTTCCTCTCTAACAGAGGAGAACGTTTGCAACAGGTGGATGATTAGCAATGGGATCACCCCTTGGAGTTTTCTATGCCAACTTGTATAAGCCTTCTGTAAAAGACTGGACCTTCCACAGTCACCAGAAAACTAGAATCTATGTTAGATGTGTGGATGGCACCATCATTACCCCCAAAGAAGCAGATGATGCAGAAAAACTAGTAGTTGCCTTGAAAATAAATTCGGTCCCCATTTCTACAACTGAGGGTACCAGATAGAAGACCATTCCTTCCCTTAATGCCCTCATCGAAAGGAAAACTCAGTATGGTACACCCACCTACACAAAAGCTACAAATGTGGATCACTGCCTTAATGCAATGGGAGAGCATCCATATTCATACAAGAGGTGCATCATGGGTTCCTACATCAGTAGGACTTTCTCACATTTTTGTCCACAAAGAGTTGGAGCTAGCGAATCAGATGGTGACAAACAACAGAAGCCCCAGCAAGATGACATAGTACATAATAAGGAGGAAGATGGATGAGTTCTAAACAATATCACATAATAATAAAAAAAGCAAAGGAAAAACATTAAAGTTTGTCACAAAAATGACTATGGAACAGCTTAAAAACAGGAAGCAGACGCCTTCCGGAGGATCATCACCAATGGAGTAAGATCAAAGACTCTTACGAGAGAGTATCACTGAGAATCTTCAGCTGCCCCAACCTGGTAACCAGCTTGTGATGAGGAACAGCGTTACCCCTAGAAGTTTCAAGGAATTAAGGACTAATGTGGTTTAATAAATTTAAGTGTTCAGAAGAGGATGGCAAAGCTCTAAATATAAGTTACATATTTATATATATATATATATATATTTTTACGTTTTTCCCGTGGTTTTAGTTTGAAATATTCCCTGTGAGACAGGTAGCAACAATTTAAGGTAATTTAGCCTTGTGATTCTGACCATTGGAGTGCAGGAAAACGTAAAAAAAGGAAAACAAGGAGACTTTCATATGAGCATAGGGCTCTGGTTACTGAGAAATATTACGTAAAACACGTGGGCACATTTAAAGTAGTGTATTTACATAAATGACATTGAAATGCGGAAAGAGGAACTCAAGTAGATTGAATGAAACTGGGAATTCCAGCCACAGTGTCGAGGAAGCTTCACGAAATAGGATCCCTCTGAAATGAGAGATATGCATTATACATAGTAATGAAAATAGACAAAGAATAATGAATTCGAAGCTGCACTGAGGTGCCAAAGGGTAATAAAGAATTAATACTGCCGATGCAAGAGCCGCACGGACATTAGACAAGGGAGATTTCTGGCTTTCTCTTTAAGAAAATATTACGAGACAAAAGCGTGACTGAAATGGGGCTCTTCCAGGGCACTTTACCTTAGCAGATTTTCGGCGGCGTGGCGGTCCGTGGATGACTGCGTTTCGAGGGCCAGTTTCTTCCGTGGTGAGATGCAAGGGCTTCGTAAAGGGCAAGCGATGGGGACTCCTCGAAACTCCAAGCAATGGCGTGTAGGCTCGAGGAATACGGTCGAGGCACGAGTATACTTTGGAAAGGGCCACGTGGTTAGGATGCAAGGGCATCGATGGGGCCAGGTGTTGAGGGCACGTCTTCCTCCATATCTCAGCCCGCGTGTGTGTGGAGAACTCGACAGGTTTCTACTTGTTATCCCCTCTATGGGGCAGGGGGTGCGTCCAACACAGATGTTTTGACTCATTGCACCTGCTGTTGCAGGCGATTTTTGGCCTGTAGGAGAAACACCCAGAAGCCAGATTGCCTTTTGCCTCAGAGAAGAGATCTTTATCAAAAATGGGAGCGCCTTTAATCTTTAAACCCTTGTTTTAAGTCGATAGACAGATGGTCTATCGTCCGGATGAAAACTGTGTAAATGAAACACAACAGAACAACCAACAACAACAAAGGAGGGGAGGCAGTTGCTAGCGAATTCTTGCTAATCATAATACCTCCCCATACAAGATCGATGTACATACCTCCTTCGGGTGTGTACATCGATATTCAAGAATGAAGCGGCAGAATGCTTTACGTTACTCTACATTCTGCCTTGCAATGAACTTTACTCTAACGGTTTATGAAGCTGTGACGTACTTTTAATAACACATTGGGACAATTTTCGTTAACAGAACGCAAAGTGATTTAAACACTTGCAAAAGAATAATTACTTTAGATTTGGTTACCCACTGGTAACTTTATAATGTGACTCGAACAATTGTGAATTATAGGACCACGTATATGAGGCTATGGCCAACAAATGAAAAGAAAGGTTATTGTTCAAGAATTAAAATACATGGTTACTTAATTTTAGATAAAATGCATGCGGTTAGTACAATCTGCCTTGAAGAGGCTGTGTAAATGAAAAACAGCGTTTACTTTTGTAAATGACATCCCCTTTTACGCGATACTGTAATGACTATACATATTCGCATTGATAATTTATCTTCGTTTTAGCAGCACTTTGCTTAGCCGACCCCTGCAGTTTTGACAGCTGTATGTGGCGAGTATTGCGAGGTTTAATTCGCTAACCGTAAGCTACGCTAATTTTGCTCGTCCTGCCTCTCAATGTTATGGCCAGGCGAGCAGACAAAAGATGTGGGGGTAGGACAAACAGCAATCTTTGGAAGGAATGGAAGGGAAAAGGATAATAATAACAAAAGGAAAATTAGCAAGGCGTTACGAATGAAAACTTGACCATATGAAGCGAGACCGTCCCTCAGAGCTTACGAAGAAAGGGGCATTTAAATCACAAGGACAAGAGTTTATGACTCTTGATTCATTAAAATAAAGATAACTAAATGACTAAAAGAAGTAAATGATATTGGCAGAAGAATAAGGAAAGAGTGAGGTTTTATTGTGTTAGGCGGGAATTTATTGTCCTTAAGCCTATAAATTCTGACCCGGACTATCACTTCAGTCCCAGGCCGAGAAAGTGCACCGAAGACGCGACTCCTTCAGGAGGGGCTGACCACATGCGCCAGTGCCAAGGTATGAAACGCAGGGCGTGCCACTTCTCACTCTGTTATTCTTAATGATTTATACATTGTGTGGGAATGGTATCCAGTATTTTAATTGCCTCTTCTGGGGATAATTTAAGGGAAGATTAATGAAGGTGATAAGAGATACAGAAGTTCCTGAGAACTGGAGGAAGATAGAGTGGCCTTCTGGATTAAGGGTGCCAGGACCTTCGAAAGATGAAATGGTGGCACAGGTGCCATGGGGAGCTCTAGAGCTCTTTGTAAATTACCTGGAATGTCCCACGCCCGTGGTAATTTCACCTCGAGTCTTTCTTAATGGGACAGTCGTCCTCGGCCGAGAGCGGAGGCCAGCGACCGGAGGCGTACGGAGTACTTTTCCTGGGCCTGCTGATCGACAGCTGGCCTTGGGAGTGTTCTGTCTTGAGTTCTACCATGATCCGTCGCGGCTCTTGTAGTTCATCGGCCGTGAGATATGGCAGAATCCTGACTTGCAATTCGCGGCGGCGGGGCGTGGCGGCTGCGAGTAGCGTTGACCAGCTCAGGCAGATTCGCGAGGCTGCACCTGCGGAAGGTGAGCTTCAGCGGTGTTCGGGAGGAACCGTCTCTCTGACCAAACGCTGGTAGCGATTGCCAGGCCGAGGGAAGAGGGTCTAAGGTTGGATCCGTGAATGGAGATCGGCGTGGCGGCTCTGGCGCTAGCACTGGGAGCAGAGTCGGGCGCTGTCAGAGTTTCTTGACGTCGGTCAGGACGGACGAAGCCTGGCCCTGCTCAGAGGCATGCAAGTGGCACCCACGGCAGGAATTTGGCATCTCCTGAAGGGAGGGTTTGATTGGGAGCCCTGGCACTGGCACTGAGGCAGGGTGGGCACTGGGTGAATCAGGAACCGTCGGGAGCCGTACATGGTACTCAGGTGGCACTGGTGGGTTCTGCGTCCTCCTGGTACCCAGGAGCGCCAGTCTTGGCCGAGAGGGGAGAGTTACTGGCGCGCGAGCGATTCAGAGATATGGACCTAGATTGTCATTGATTTTGGTGGGGACTGAAAGTCTGTCCCAGGATGACGTCATAGCCTCCGGAGATGGCTTGCTACTGCAAGATTGCAGATTTTGGATTGGTGAGATCAGCGACTCTCAATTGGACCGTAGAGTATCATTTTAAATTGATTTATTCCCTCGATGTGATGAGTTTTCGTCTGACGATAGCTCCGTGGGAACTCTGTCGCCGGATGAGGAGATTCTTGTGAGTCACCGAAAGCAGTAGCTCGTGGCGCGGGCTACCTACCTGCGTAGAGAGGACACGTATACAGGCCCTTCAGCGGGAGGCTAATGACTTCCAGGATCTGTGACTGGCCAAGGCGATGGTAGATAGTTGATTTATTGTGCGTGGGCATTTCACCCATGCGGGAGAATGGCCATAAACCTTGCGCCGTGCAAAGGTCTAGCTAAAGTCTTTCCGGCGGCCTGTGGAGCGCGGGCGGGGGTGTTGTCGGTTTTCCGGGGAGAGAGAGGAGCCGGTTTCTTGTTCGGCACTGTTCGGGATGCGTTTTCTTGCAATAATGGCAGAGTTAGGAACTTGCCAGTTCCATTTTGGTAAATTTGAACCTCCGAGAGGGACGGGGGATTTATCTTCCGCCCCATGGATGCTTCTTGAGGTGGTAGGTTTCCCCACATATCTGCTATTCGGCAACACTCGGTGAGTGTTGCTGGGATTCCACTATATGGGTGGCGAGGCAGGAGGCGTGGCGCAGGAAATGCTCGAATTAAACCGCTCAGTACCTCGGTGTTAGTGCTCCTTCGGAATCGGGCCATTTGTCCGCGTCGCTCCAGATAGTGCAGCCCAATCGGACCAAGTCTGAAGCGGCACCTTCTCTGGGCTGCTCTCTCCAGCGTCTCTCCTCCGGCACCGGGGGTAATCTGCGTGCGCCTTCGTAACTGCTTGAGGCGTGCGGCTTCCCAGATTCCCGATCGTCTGCGGGAAAGAGCGTGGTAGGCAACGAGGGCCTTTCCGCCCAGGAGTAGTGAGAACAAGGAGAGTTCCGCGGGGGGAGAGATCGCAGCACTCAGGACTCGTTACGACCCTTTCAAGCCATACTTGAGGTTCGGACTCTCGGTCCATTTTGGCATGAGCAGAGTGGTGGCTGGGGCACTCATTCCACAGCGGCAGGGGCGGGGGTGGCGGGCTGTCGTTCTAGCATCTGGAGCTCGTGGGCGCTGTTGCTCTCGATCTTCCCATTCTCGTTCTCCCCTTTCTCTTAGGCATTCTGTCTCTCTCCTCTCGTTGTTCTTGGGCAATTCGTTCCCTCTCTCTCCTCCACGTTCTCTAGCTCTCTCAGCCTGGCATCGTCACTGAAACCATGAACCCATGCTCTCCAGA